>NC_052499.1:48968916-49268916 GCF_016617805.1 Bactrocera tryoni
GAGAAACTAATCTTAACACAGTAAAATACGTCTGTTTTCGATTAATATATATGCTTAAATGACAAAAGTCAAAAACAAAGTAACTCGAGCTGCTTAAAAATTTTTGAGGGTAGATTTGACAAAAACAAGTAATAAGTGAACAATATCAATCGCAGAATTCGCGGCAACAGACAAAAAGTTCAATTCTGTAAACTAGTGTTCTTGGACAGATTTTTTTGAGTTGTCTACTTCCCAATTTTTGAGAGTACAAAGTTGAATAATAATAGTTTGTATATACTTAACAACGGTCATTTAAGAGCGAGGTTTTTATTAAGGGCACTACAAAAGTTTTTTTTTAATAAAACAAAAACATTTGGGATTTCAATGAAATTTTTTATTTCTGTGAAAGTGCATTCATACGTAATGAATAAGTCACCACGGCATCCCGAAAAAGTTACGGTTTGGTGCGGTTTACGAGCCGGCGCCGTCATTGGGCCGCACTTCTTCAGTGATGATCAAAACCGGCACGTTACTGCGGCTGGGAATCGCTACCGCTCAATGATAACCGAATATATTTGGTCTGTTATACTAGTTCCTGTGTGACTACACGAATATCGAACGTGAAATAAGTATCGGCCGATTTATGCTTGAAAACCATAGAAAATTGGGTTCAGCGTCTCGACTTCCGCAAGCGCGCCCGTGGTGGTCATGCAAAAGAAATTGAGCTCTCTACATAATGGCATCGAATGCAGCTTCACAGGAATGAATAATTATATTGCTATCCTTGTGTGTTTTATTTAAAAAACCTTTTTTAACACTCTTATTGAAAACCCTATACATGTACTGACGGGTGATCCAAGTAGAAATATTTTTTCAATTTACACGATCCAGCTGTCATGTTAAATATAGTTTGACATTTCATCGTAGAAAGACTTACGCCAGAAACACTTTTGCAAATTGTTCAACCTTATTATATGGAACCACTTGGCGCATTTTAAGGTGAGATCTTAAATTGAAAGCGTACGAAACACAGCTTGTGCTAGAACTGACATCGCTCGACCTTTCCAAGCGACATCGCTTTACTCTATAGACTATTGAAAAGTCCCAGAGAAGATCCGACGTTTTCGAACCAAATTTAGTTCAGCGATGAAGCCCGTTTCTGACTCAATGGGTATGTAAACAAGCAAAACAAGAAGAGAGGTTCAAAATCTATCTAAACATTTTGGTGTGGCTTGTGGGTCGGTGTTATCATCGGTCCATATTTCGTCAAAAATGATGCCAGTGAGGACATAGATGTCAATAGCGACCGTTACCACGCCATGATAACCGACTAGTTGATGTCTGAAATTAAAGCTCGTGATCTTGGCGACACTTCGTTGCAACAAGACGGCGCCTCTCCAAACACATCGCCTCAATCAATGGATTTATTGAGATAACACTTCGGTGAGCAGATAATTTTACGTTTTGGGCCGTTAGACTTTTTTAAGTGGGATATGTTAATTCTAAAATCTTTGAAGACATTCCTGTCATTTTCCGGTTACAAACGAACGAACGATGGGCGAACGAGTCATCGAAAATTGGACTCAACAGATGAACCATTTGTGACGTAGCCTCAGTCAACATTTGAAAGAGATAATCTTCAAAAAATAAATACCAAGGAATGTTCTATCGAATGATAATAAACATTCCTCAATATATTTGATGTTTCTGTACTTTTTCTTTAGACAAGTAGTGAAGCCAGAAATGCATCACCCTTTATTAATATACTTCCGGCCTATTACAAATCCAATTATACAACCAAATATTTATTTGAAAAAATCTGATTTTTTTTAGGAAATTACAACATTTGCTTTGTTCTAATTATAATTTTTCCCAGTCCATTATTCATGTTTCTCTCTAGTCCATTAATGTAAAAGTACAATGAAAAAAAAATCCAAAACTAGATCAACAGCAATTTATTGAAAATAAAAATTTACATTAAATGTTTTGAAGAAAATATTAAACGAAAAAACTTGTAAATAAAATGTACTGTAGAATGATTTCTGAACCATTTTAGCTGTTCGGTTAGAGTTTTCATATGTCAAACATTTAAACTTTTTGTGGCCATTACAAAGCTCGAAGTAGCCAATAACATATTTTTACTATATACCCTCAACAGGATATATTAAGTTTGCTGCACAAACTAAGTGATCTTTTGTCAATAGATGGCTGTAACATTGGAAGTCACCCGCCAAGCCATTTCAAAGAAACTACATGCGTCTGGAATTATTCAGAATCAAAGAACTTGCGTTCCTCATAACTTGAAACCCTACGGCAAGAAGGGGTTTGCGTCATCGAATCGTAAAGGAAAATGTAAATTCATTACATTAATCCAAAGCAAATATAGTCATGGATTCTTCATGCTTCAACGTAACCTTCTTGGCCGATTACTCACCCAGCGAAAACTATGCTGTGTCTTTGGTGGTACCAAACTGGCGTTATTTATTATGAGTTGCTGAAACCAAAAGGAACCATAATAGGGTATCGTATCGACTTCAGTTGATGCGAATGAGCCGAGCACTACGCGAACACCAGTAGAGGCACAAGAATTGATTTTGCTGCTCGGCCTCACTTTGCCAAAACTGGTAAATCTTACCCGAAAACGCTTAAATGATAAATTTCACCCCACTTTTATTCTACAGATATTGCATCGTCCCATTATTATTTGTTCCATTCACCGGCACTTGGTCTGGTTCAGCAGCAGTTCCACTCACAAGCCTACTGCCTTAATTCGTGCATAGCATCAGTAGGTGAACAATTTTACCGTAATGGTATTCGAGCATTGCCAGAAAGATGGGCAGTTCTTCGAATAATTCAGTTGTAACAATTTCCTTATAATAAAATTGTATTTTCATCAAAAAAAATAAACGAGAACTTACTTGCGCACCTTATATCATTAACCAATTGTAAAAATTAAAAAATAGGGGAGTTTGGCGAATCTCGAAGAATAAAGTTAAAAGTAATGAATGAAAGACATCAAGAAAATCCTTCAGTCAAAACTCTAATGTCGTCAATTTTAAGTAAATTTAATTGGCATTGATGATTCTGAACTCGTCTTCTGAAAATATGAACAATCGAACACTGTCAGGTTAACAGTCTTTGATATATTTAATGTCGATTAAGTAAATGAAAACAAGCAGTTCTCATTCTTAAAAATGCTGCTGCTAACGAAGCGAACAGCCAACCTTGCAAAGGGAAGCCAGACGCATATTCAGACAAAAAAAGGATATAGGCCTAAATGCGTGATTATGAAGAGCTTGAGAAACTGGGCGAGGGTGATAATGCTCGAAAATTTTACAAAAAAACCAATCACCGTGGGACAAGCCTCCTTAATGTCGCATTTATAGTCTTATCGACCGTTGTGTGTGAAAGACTGAAACCCACCATCAACGTCGATTAAGTAAATAAAAACAAGCAGTTCTTAAATTCCTTAAAATTTCTTTATTCTTCATTATTTTTAAGCTGCATATGTCTTACGCCTAGAAATCAAGTTTGTTTTTAGTGTTTATTTGCCTAACCAAAACTAAGACTGAGAACCAGACAATAAGTTAACTCCCTCTAACATATGCCTTATTTAATTACCAAGGCTCTCTTTTCTCATAAGTCATCTTTCAACCTTTAGTTGCACGCTTACTTAAAATGTTCTAGCTTTGCTCACAAAATTTGGTTTTCACAAACATGAAAAATCGGCTGAAAAGACCAAAGCAATGTGTAACTTAATTTCAAAATTTCTCTATGTGCTTTTTAAAGTTTTTGCAAGCGAAAATGACTTACTTTTCAAAAAGAAATAGGAAAAAAATACATACACATATGTATGTACAGATTTTGGGTCTAATTGAAAAAAGAAAGCACGCGCAAGCATTTCTCAAAAGAGTCACAAGTTTCAGCTACAAATAAAAGCGTAGAATTATGTCAAGAGTAAAACTTTATAGAAAAGTATGGCATTTCTTTTAACATACACGCATGTAAGCAATCAGAAATGTGCTTTAAAGTAGTGAGCCTAGTTGTGTGTCTCAGTGAATATGTATGCATATTTGTAAGTGAGTATGTATGGATGTATGTATGTACTAATATGTATGTATTAGTCTGTTCATATGTATTTCACTGTGCATAAAGCGCAAGCCAACTATAATTATATGCGATAGTAAACAAATTCAAGGCAAAGCTCTGATGTTACTCATACGCACTGCTGGTCCACATAAATCTACGAAAAACACATGCACCTAGCTAGCGATTGTAAAGTCACATGAAAAGGTTCAAATACCTTCAGCACATAAGCGTATAGAAAAACACATGCGTGGATGTGTATGTATGTGTGGAAATTCACAAGTAAGGACACAAGTGTTTATGCCAGCGGGCGCAAGCTACTAACCAACTTCTAAACTGAACTTTGACGACATTTTTCGAGGACTTGAACAAAACAGCCGCAAGCAAAGTTTTTCTTCTTACTATTATAGTTTTTGTTGTTGTTGTTTTTGTGCTAAAGCAAGGCGACAAGTTGGCCACTGCAAAGTGCCAATGTGGTTGTTGGTGCGCCAATGCAGGCGAAAAATATGTAACAAGTCAAACCGTTCGACTTAAAGCCGAAAGGGGTAACCTTGTGTGGGTGCGTGTGTGTATTGTATGTGCATGTACTATGTGCGCTCGTACAAGTACAAACGTAACACACATGCTTGAGGCCTTTCAAGCTGCACATGAACTCGTATGTGTGTATGTATGTACGTATGCCTGTATATATTATATGTGCGCGTGCCAGCGCCGAGAAAACAATGCCGAACATTCCGTTTAGTGTAGCAGAAGTTCTTAATTAATTGCCTAATGACTTTAGGCGCTGGCTCAACCACCGGCTGTTGAGTGGCAAATTTCGTGCAAAAACAACAAAAGGTAAAACGAAAAGGGCACGAAAAACTTCAAGTACGGCATTTTATGCGAATTACTTGAGAGCACATGCAGGACTTTTTGACATGTAACGGTAGTTTGCCGTCATGTTGCCTTCAGTTGACAGCCATCAACAGCCGATTGTGGTTGCAAATAACGAATTACCGTTGATTAGCAGTCATCAAAAAAAGTTTACTGTTATGTGCTAATGAGTGTGTGTGCTTCATAACAACTGACTGAGGTTATGGCGCATGCATTAATTTTATGTGTGAAAAAAGTTTTTTGGTTGAGCCCAAAAGTTTTAATTAGTTTCAATAATTTCATTTTAATTTCTTAATAATAAGAATGGCTGAGGACACACAAGTGGAAATATAAAAATAATTGCAACAACAAGCAAACTACTTAAGTGGCTATTTGAGGTAGTTGAAGCTTAAATTATATTATTTTCATCATTTGTGAAAATTGAGCAAACACATGTTTTGCTGCTAATGACCAATTTACTTAAAAGTGATTTTGAATGGTACTAGTCACCTTAGCTAAGCATATGTAAGGAAGAGAAAATTGATTGTTTGACATCAGCAGAAGGATATAATCACCAAAAATTGATTGTTTGACTTCAGCAGCGGGAGATAACTAAAATGAACGATCAAAATAAAGTTCTTATATGGAAAACTTTTTTATTTGATAAGATAACTTCGCAAAATTTTGTGTTTGCTATTGTCCAAGGAAACGCTATAATCTCTAAAGATTTCATGCTGATCGGAAAACTATAGCATTTAGCTGCCATACAAACTGTATGTTAAATATCACGTTTTTGTAAGGAAAACTATTCTATTTGACAAGATATATATACAAAATTTGGTAAAAGTTGCTGTCTAAGGCAGCACTACGATCTCCGAAGATATTATTCCGATCGGAGAACTATAGCATATAGCTACTATACAAACTGAGTGATAAATATCATTTTTTTGTATGGAAAACTTTTCTATTTCAAAAATATCTACACGAAAATCTTGTTGCTCAAGGCTACGCTGCAATATACGAAGAAATAAGTCAGATCGAGTGACTATAGCATGCAGCTGCCATACAAACTGAAGGCTCAAAATTGAGTCCTTCCGTGAAAAACTTTGTTATTTGATAAATTACTTTTACGAAATTTGTCATGGATAATTGCCAAAGGCAGTGCTCTAATTTTCGAAGATACTATTCAGAGCGGAGAACTATATCATATAGCTGCCACATAAACTGAACGGTCAAAGTCAAGTTTTTGTAAGGAAAACTTTTTTATTTGACATTAAATCTACACAAAATGTGGCAAGAATTATTTTCTAATCCAGAAATATAATTTTCGAACATATTTTACTGATCGGGTCACTATAACATATGGCTACCATACAAACGGACCGCTAAAAATTAAGGAAAATATTTTTTTTAATTTGTATGCCATAAAAATACACATTTCCACGGTATTACAGCTTCTATGCAGTCCATGGTAAGATTTTTTTATTTTAAGCAACAGAAGTTCAAAAAAAATATCTCAAAAATGTATATTTTGTAAATTTTTACACATTAGTGTGTTACTTCAAATTAGGGACGACTGGGCGTAACATACAATATTCATATCAAATAATGCTTATATATACTTTCTATGCAACCGAAAAGAACGGTTTTTCTTTTTTTATTCAACAAAAGTTCATAAAATATCTCAGAAATGGATATTCTGTACACATTTTCATATATTAGTATATTATTTTACCTTACGAACGACAGGACGTATGCGTAACATGCAAATAAAACATGCACACAAATATTCCGACGAAAAGCTTAATTATATACTTACAGTTCATAAGTAATGCAAACGAAAATCATAAAATATTTATTTTACTATTTTTAAACTCAAGTCCCGTTGTGCTCATTAATGAACGCCCATGAGCGAGTTTTATATTGCCCGAGTGCCAGCAAATTTGCACAATTCAAGTGGATCGTTGGCATTTAAAATATTTAATTGGAGTAAACAATTCGATGAATGAGTAAACACAAACACAAACAAGCACAGCAACGGCAAATAGCAAAAATAATGCAATAAAAACAAAGCAAGCACGTGAAGCCAATAACACGCCTTTGTAGCGGTAGAGTAGACATTTTTGCAGAAACCAGCAAACAGCAGTTAAAAATGAGAACTCAATTGGATGTATACATATACGCACATCGTATACATGGAGCACAAGTAGCGCAGCGTGTATTAGTAGGTCGTGGCAATAGCAGAAATAGGTTGCTCGCAATAATAACACTTTTTGCAATAGCCCCCCACAGCACCGCTGGCTAACGTGTAGCGGATAAATTATTCAAATTTGCATTTCCATTAATTCAGCGCAAACGTGAGCACAAACACACGCACACATGAGCAATTTGCTGCCAGCTAGTGACGTGCCATGAAATTTGTTGACTCGCCTGACGAAGTCAAATTGCTGCTGAGCATCAAAGCGGCAGTAAACATTGCGCATCCATCAGTGAAGCAGCAGCACTGCATTTATTATTAACACATTTTACATTAATACATGTGCTGCTGTATATATACATATATATATATATACATATATTTGAGAGCGGAGACTTATATTTGTGCTAGCAAATATTTGCCGCTATACATGAGCACTTATTCGCGCGCGTGTGTGTGCATTTCCGCTGTATTTGAATGTAAGCGGCCAAGCAAATTTTTTGCCCAAAGCGTTGCAGTCTCTTTTCATACGATATACAAATATTTTTTTAACGAATTTATTAAAAATTTCATTAATGCATTGCTTTATTTTAATATTTCTGAAAATACTTTAAATTTTCGTTCCTAAACAAAAGCTTTTCTGCTTAGTGTTGTTGTAGTTGCATAAATTTGTTATTACTCCGTTGTCAAAAATAAAATTGTACACACTGGTTACTAGCAAGTGGTCGAGATAATTTAGCTTTTCATCTAACTTTACATGACAGCATGCTGACTATGAAGCTTTTTAAATCTTCCAATTAATTCACTCATTTTACTAGCGCGTTCTTTTACTGCAACTTTTGTTTTGATCAAAGTAATAGAACCTTTTTATATTGAGTAGAAAAATTTTTCTTTGAATATCAATAAAAGGTTTCCAAGGTTGTTATCTTCTCACAATTCACATGAAATTTATTAAAATAATTCACATTTGGTTGTCTGTAGGCCTAGATTCCAGCACAAGAAAATTCATCAAGCTACTTGGCTCTCTCCGTATCGAAAAGTTTAGATGTTTACAGTGTCCTTGATGGGTGTACGCTCCGAGCACCTAACCTACTGGTTTCTACTTGACTTGCATTCCTGCTCTCTGAAAGCACTCATCAGGAACTCGGTATGAGGGACTGTGGGGCGGCATTTTAAGCTACTTATGTATAGCAACCATTGAATTTCGGAAAGGTCAAAAGAACAGCTGATACAAGGGGCGTTCCAAAGTAAACAGGACTTTTTGAATCTAGCGCCCCCTGGTGGCGCCATCTATATGTCTAGTGAGTTAGAATCTACTATCTATATCGATTGTCCAGTGAGAATTTCGTGACATTTCATTGATTGGAAGTGAAGTTATTGCGTTTTAAGTGTCAATATGTTTGTGTTATCGGTGCGAAAATGAGCTTCGAACAAAGATCCAACATTAAGTTTTGTTTTAAAATTGGTAAAACTTTTACCGAAACGTTTCAATTGCTGAAACAAGTTTATGGCAATGATTTCCTATCCCGTAGTAGAACGTACGAACGGTTTCAACGTTTTCAAAGTGGTCGTGAGGACATAAATGGCGATTAACATGTGGATCAATCAAAATCCCTGATCACCGTGAATTCCATCGAAACTGTGCGTGAATTCATCAAAAATCAGCCGAAATCATTATTGAAATTCATGGAAATGGAATTGAACATCTCCAAAACATCGATTTATCGCAATTTGACGGAATATTTGGGTTTACGAAAGGTGTGTGCACGGTTTGTTAAGCCAAATTGACTGACGACCAAAAATTGCTCAGAATAAAATATTCATTCAACTCACGAAGACTGTTATGTCGCGGAGACAAGGCGAGCAGACAGCCTACCTCGCAATGTTACGAGCGGGGTGAAATATTTACCGAGAGTTGAAGAGGAAAGCGAAACGCATTTGCAGACAGAAAAAGAAAGAAGCCGAAATGCATGAGTACGAAAAACTTGACAAGCTGGCCGACAGCGGTAATGCTCGAAAATTCTACCAAGAGATGCGGCCACTAACATAAGGTTTCAAGACCGGAGCATACTCTTACCCTTAGAGATGATCCAGTGACGGATGCCCAGAGCATACTATAACGATCTATGAACACTTCACCAACAAGCTGAATGGCAGTAAAAGCCTAACACCAGGTAATGGCGAACCCGATTCCGCAATCGATGACGATGGAATAGATGTACCATTGCCCGACTATGATCAGGTTCGAAAAGCAATTACCCGCCTGAGAATCGGCTTGATTTTCACCATGCGCTAAATCTTTGAAAAACCCGCAAAAGAAAGATCAACAAACACCACCTCTTCGTCACTTTTAAAGCCGACTTCCACAGCAAGAAAAGGAACTTCCTCTATGCTGAGCTGACGTTGAGCATCACCAAAGGCTCTGTCAAGATCGGGAAGAACCTTTTCGAGCCGTTTAAAACCAAGCGAGGTTTCAAACAAGGAGTCTCCCTATCGTGTAACCTTTTCCATCTACATATGTTGGAGAAAATAATACGAGTTTCAACAACCGCGCCGTTAGTTCTGCTTTCTCCAGACTGGATAAGGAAGCAAAGCAGTGGGTCTGGCAGTGAACGAGGGCAAGACAAAAGTTCTTCTGCCATCATACAAACAATCGTGGCATTCACGGCTTGGCTCGCACGGCGCTGTTGACAGTCATAACTACGGAGTTGTAGACAATTTCGTCTATATGGGAACTAGCATCAACACCGACAACATCACTCTTGAAATCTTACGAAGAATAACTCTTGCCGACAGATGCTACTTCGGACTGAGTAGGCAATTGAGAAGTAAAACCCTCTCGAGACAAACAAACTCCATAAGTCACTCATTATTCCCATCCTGCTATATGGTGGAGAGGCATGGGCATTGAAATCATCTGAAGAGTCAGCCTTAGGAGTGTTCAAAAAGTTTTGCGGAAGACTTATGGTCCTTTGCGTACTTGCAACGGCGAGTTTCGTAGTCATTGTCATAGTTTCAGCGAATCAAGGGCCTGGCTATGTCATGTTGTTCGGATGGAGGGAACACTCCAGCTTTGAATTTCGATTCAGTACCCGCCGCTGGAAGCAAAATGGCGAAAAGAAGAAACGACTAGGGCGCTGCTTTTAACTCGGCTATAATCGCGTAAGCGGTGCCTTCCAGTAATGAGGAAGAAGAATTATTGTTTAATATGATTGAGCAAATTTTAAATAAATTTGTCTTCAATAAATTTTATTTGAGGCAATGAAAGTTTGCCAACGTTGGATCAAATCCTTCATAAGAAAAATCCTAAGCATATTGATTTCAATAACAACATTTTCATCAACTTTGAGGTAAATAATGATGATCAGACGTGATTTGATACTAATAGTTTTTTTTTTTGTTTTTTTTTTAGTGTCTGAAAGTTAGCACACATCAGTTCAATCTATGCAAGTGACCCGAGAACTGATTCGTCCTATCTTTCCTTATACATTGTATGATGAGCTCAAGGTTCATTCTCTCGAGATGAATAAAATAAAGAACCTTTTTCACAGTCGGAGGATAATGGATATCTTCAATCACACCTTAATGATAAGTATTTAGAAGTTTATTCCAACTACTGACTATCTGTCAGCAGTGGCGTAGCTACAACTTTGGCCCGGGGCCAAGGATGTTCTGCCGCCCCCTTTATCTACCTACCTACAAGTTTCATGAGGTGGTTCGAACAAAAGTAAATTTTTACAAAATATCTTTGATATTAAGTATATAAAATTTAGGAACTAAAAGTCAAAGCCAAAAATTAGTGCGAACAGTGGGGTTTTACTATTATCAAGAGAATTCGGAAGAAGCGAAATATGTCTGGGGAAATATCTGAAGATGCTGGTTTGAATTCAGAAGAAGAATTGCGTCGCTGTATGATCGAAATTCTGGATAAGCTATCAATGGAAATATCCACCCGTTTCACAAATTTGGAAAAGCTTAATGACCGTTTTAGTTTTCTTTGTGATTTTGAACAAATTATAGAACTAACCAGAGACTCATACAATGACAAACTTGTCGAAATTAAAGAAAAATGCCAGCAACTTGCCGAATCCTATCCAGATGACTTGGATAACGAAGATTTATACAGTGACATCCAAGACGTCCTATTTTATTAAAAAGAGTGAAGAAAAACGATGAACAAATTAGATTTTCGCCAGAAAAAGTTTTATTATACATATCTTCAATGGGACTGGAAGCCTACAAGACGTTAGCGACAGCTTTAAGAATACTACTCAGTCTACCTGTATCAGTTACACCTTGTTAAAGATCTTTTAGCAAAGTTAAATTGATCAACTCTTACTTGAGATCGACCATGAGTCAGAGTAGACGGTCCAATCTTGCGATTTTCTCAATAGAATGTGAAACTGCTTCAACTTTAAATTACAATGATATGATATGTGATTTTGCAGCGATCTAAGCTAGAAAAGTGCATCTTTAAGTTCTATCACTATTTCTAAGAAAGATACAAGCCAAAAGATATAAGACAAATTCAAAGACTGAAGAGTATTCGGGTAAAAATTAATATTTTTCATTGTTATTCAGATTATTACATTGTGAGTGTACAACTCTTTTTCTTTTATAATAAATTTTGTAAAAAACATCGAAGATCGTTTTGGCGCCCCCAAGACGTTGCGCCCGGGGCGACGGCCCCCTTCTTCAAACTTGGCCCCATTCTTCAAACTCGACCTTAACGACAAAGAATTTGCTGTGCTAACCTATTTACGCTCTTGCTAACATCTCTCTAATATCATCACTAACTACAAGCTCAACAGTGAAATTTAGAAGAAGTTGCGGATATCAAGGATTTGGCGGATACTGTTATGTAGACATGCAAGTTTTGACAATACATGAGGAAGGATCGAACCGATTAAGCCCTGAAAATACTGGATAGTGTTCGTCCGCCTACTCAAGCACGGTAGTTCTGTCTACAACCCGAAATCAGAAAAAAAAGTATAAAAAATATGACACCCGTAAAAACAAAGCCTATATTAAAGATTTGAAGCACATTTTCTGATAAAACATAATAATTTAAATTTATTAAAAACTCTTCAAAGGGATCACGGCTCAAGGCCACACAATTTCAGTTATGGCATATACCAAAAAAATCTATTTAATTGGATTATACAGAGTAAACAACGTGCTAACAAAGCTGCTTAAGTACTCTGAATCCACGCTGCATTTGTGTTTGTTTGTGTGAGTGACACTTGTGTGCAAAAAAAATTAATACACATTTTTTTCTGGTTTATACATTTTTTAGGCAACACCAGCAGTCAGCCACCAAATCACGTTATAAATAATCCAGCTCAACTCAGTTAGCGGTTTTTGCTATTTAATTTTAGTTTTCATTTAGTTTTTCTGCAAAACTTTGTATTTGTAAATGCACTAGTCGCCGCCGCAAGCCAAACGTGGGCGCGCAAAGCACAAACACAACCTCAGTACATACATAAGTGCCTCGTAAATATACAGCCAACCAGCCAAGCGAGCAGCGAGCGAGTCATTTAACCAGCCGAAAGTGTGGTAGCCGCAGAGGCACTGCCGGTTATTGCTTTCTTCCTTTTTCTGGTGCTTTCAGTTCGTTTTTCATTTAAATTTATTCACGTGGATTTTTGCCTTTGACGCAGCGTGTCCGAATTCGCCTTTTTTCCGCTCATTGCAGGCGATTTTTTTGCGATTTTTTATTTCATTTATTTTGGCGCGCTTTCATGGCGAAAATCATATATCCGTGAAATGGCGTTCGAAGCAGTGAGGCAAAAGAGCCGCGCTCGGGAGTTGTGGACGCGCCAACTCACCACAGCCGCGGCGACCACTACGCGCCGTCGCTGGTTTGTCGCTAACCTCGATGGCAACATTGAACGCCTTGCATATGTGTATGTGTGTGTTCGTACTTTGAAGTGGTGCTGAAACGCCATTAGGTTGGGCTGGTTACGCCATTGTCTAAATGCGACCGAATGTGCCACTCACAATGCGCTGCCAACCAACTGGCGGCTCTATTAGTTAGTCAACCAAAGCGCAGTGAGCGCCGTGTAACGCCATCAGCATCCGGCGGCATTAGCGCTGCGTCCGCAATGCCGAATTGTGGACAAGCGCTACAGCAAAAACAACAGCAACCGCAAGTATTTAGGCACCAAAAGAGAGGCGCAACCTTATTGTGGGTAGCGGTGAGGCATGCGCGCAGCTCCGTTACATCAGCGCCAGCGGTTGTTCAACGTTTACAAAGCGCTCCTCTGTTACTCTTTTGATGCTTTGTTGCTTTTGTGTGTCGCATTGTATATTTACTGTTTGTCCTACATTTGTAGTTTGTTATGTGACCTCAGTCCACTCTTGATTTTGCCTCCAGTTTTTTTTCTTTCGTCGATTACGAGCCATGGAGCATTTGCTATTTTCCTTTTCGGACCTCAGCATTCGCACATATATATCAGAAACACCCTTTAAGATGTATGTGTTTAAATATACTGTAAGTATATTTTTTCGCCTTGCTTGTATGTATGCAGTTTATAGGCACTACAGGTGTTTCGTTGTATGCTTACTTCTTGTTCTACTTTATTCTGTATGTTTAATGCAGTGCAACCAAATTTGCTATCACATGGATTGGCCATTGATTTATGAGTTCAATTTTGTAGTACCAAGGCAAGAAAGATTCACGGAAAGAGTTCAATTAAAATGTTTCTGACTACCACATTTTTATAATCGATTGGGGCGCTATATGAATTATCGAAACCTTAATAAACACTAAATACTTAAAACTTAAAACTTATCACTTAAAACTTAAAACTTAAAACTTAAAACTTAAAACTTAAAACTTAAAACTTAAAATTTAAAACTTAAAACTTAAAACTTAAAACTTAAAACTTAAAACTTAAAACTTAATATTTTAAACTTTAAACTTTAAACTTAGAACTTAAAACTTAAAACTTAAAACTTAAAACTTAAAACTTAAAACTTAAAACTTAAAACTTAAAACTTAAAAACTTAAAACTTAAACTTAAAACTTAAAACTTAAACTTAAAACTTAAAACTTAAAACTTAAAACTTCAAACTTCAAACTTAAAACTTAAACTTAAAACTTAAAACTTAAAACTTAAACTTAAAACTTAGAAACTTAAAACTTAAAACTTAAAACTTAAAACTTAAAACTTAAAACTTAAAACTAAAACTTAAAACTTAAACTTAAAACTTAAACTTAAAACTTAAAACTTAAACTTAAAACTTAAAACTTAAAACTTAAAACTTAAAAAAAACTTAAAACTTAAAACTTAAAACCTAAAACTTAAAACTTAAAACTTAAAACTTAAAACATAAAACTTAAAACTTAAAACTTAAGACTTAAAACTTAAAATTTAATACATAAAACTTAAAACTTAAAACTTGAAACTTAAGACTTAAACTTAAACTTAAACTTAAACTTAAACATAAACTTAAAATTAAAACTAAACTTAAACTTAAAACTTAAAACCTAAAACTTAAAACTTAAAACTTAAAATTAAAACTAAACTTAAACTTAAAACTTAAAACTTAAAACTTAAAAAGTAAAAGTTAAAACTTAAAACTTAAAACTTAAAACTTAAAACTTAAAATTTAAAACTTAAAACTTAAAACTTAAAACTTAAAACTTAAAACTTAAAACTTAAAACTTAAAAAACTTAAAACTTAAAACTTAAAACTTAAAACTTAAAACTTAAAACTTAAAACTTAAAACTTAAAACTTAAAACTTAAAACTTAAAACTAAAACCCTTAAAACTTAAAACTTAAAACTTAAAACTTAAACTTAAAACTTAAAACTTAAAACTTAAAACTTAAAACTTAAAACTTAAAACTTAAAACTTAAAACTTAAAACTTAAAACTTAAAACTTAAAACTTAAAACTTAAAACTTAAAACTTAAAACTTAAAACTTAAAACTAAAACTTAAAACTTGAAAATTTAAAACCAAAACTTAAAACTTAAAACTTAAAACTTAAAACTTAAAACTTAAAACTTAAAACTTAAAACTTAAAACTTAAAACTTAAAACTTAAAACTTAAAACTTAAAAACTTAAAACTTAAAACTTAAAACTTAAAACTTAAAACTTAAAACTTAAAACTTAAAACTTAAAAACCAAAACTAAAACTTTAAACTTAAAACTTAAAACTTAAAACTTAAAACTTAAAACTTAAAACTTAAAACTTAAAACTTAAAACTTAAAACTTAAAACTTAAAACTTAAAACTTAAAAAACTTAAAACTTAAAACTTAAAAACTTAAAACTTAAAACTTAAAAACTTAAAACTTAAAAACTTAAAACTTAAAACTTAAAACTTAAAACTTAAAAACTTAAAACTTTAAAACTTAAAACTTAAAACTTAAAACTTAAAAACTTAAAACTTAAAACTTAAAACTTAAAACTTAAAACTTAAAACTTAAAACTTAAAACTTAAAACTTAAAAACTTAAAACTTAAAACTTAAAACTTAAAACTTGAAACTTAAAACTTAAAACTTAAAACTTAAAACTTAAAACTTAAAACTTAAAATCTCTAAAACTAAAAACTTAAAACTTAAAACTTAAAACTTAAAACTTAAAACTTAAAACTTAAAACTTAAAACTTAAAACTTAAAACTTAAAACTTAAAACTTAAAACTTAAAACTTAAAACTCAAAACTTAAAACTTAAAACTTAAAACTTAAAACTTAAAACTTAAAACTTAAAACTTGAAACTTGATAAGATAATTGATAATTGATACTAAGTAATAAATATTCCAAATATCTAATTCCAAGCAAATTATTACCAAATACCAATTACCGAATACTAAGCAGCCAGTATCAAATGTCAAAATTATTTATAATTTGGGATTCAATAACCTCTTCTAATGATATCATAAAAGCTTCCTAGAATTGCACTTAATATAAAAAATGTCTTAAGAATAATCATTTTAAGCAATAATGGAAATTATATAAATACAAAAGTACTTGCACAACAAAAGTTCTCCCAAGAAATGTCACTCATACGCAGTGTACAACTGCGTTACAATTGACTCAATAGCTACTGAAAAATTAACTGAGAAAAATATGCATAAGCTATGGAGGACCCAAAATAACGGTAAATAGGAGAAGTATATGAAAATGAAAGGAAATGATAACTCCGTTATGAGCTATGAAGCGTGAGTAAATAAAACATTGCGAGTTGCTAGCAAAAGCGCGAATTTATTATAGCACACAAAGCAAGCGGAATAGCAAAGTAAAACGGAATAGGATGAAAATGTGGGCGACACTACACTTTTGTGTTGGCAAGCTAAACCGCCAAACAAGCATTTTGTTCTTAAATTGCGGAAGGAAAGATAAAATGAACTGTGTAGTCTACGCAAAGGCGCCATACACGGCCATAATAATATCAATACCCTAATTTATTTAAATTTGCTTCATTCACTTATTCTACGCAGCAGCAAGACAATAAAAGCACTCAAGGCGAGTAGAGAGTTTCTCCGAAACAGCTGTTGTGAGTAGGCATTACAATAACATTTATTACCATGTTATATATATTTTATAAATAAATGTATATATATTTTTTATTTGGAAGTGGAAAAACTTTCTTCTTTAAGGCACTTTAACTCCGCTGTAGTTGTGGCAATTTTTATGCAGGATATTTGTAATTCAAATATTTTTCAATGACAAAATGTCAACTGCGGAGAAGTAGAAGTGAAAATGGCGCATTTGATGTTGCGTAATGTAATAATGGCGATGGTAAACAAAAAGAACTTGAATGAATTTGATTATTTTGCTAAAATATTCAGAAAAAGGTGTGTGAAAATTCGGCCAGTGAAAATTCGGCAAAAAAATAATTCAAAACGTGCAAACTCAATTTTCACTTTACTTGGCACCTGTGTGGATTATTTAATTATTCGCAATACATATTCGCAATACATACATACATGCGTATGCTTGCCTATATACATATGCAAATGTATGTATGCTATGCTAATGTAAGCAAGCGTTCAAATTCGAAAACGGAATTGAAATTTGCATTTGGAAATTGTCATGCTTTTTTATCTCTACAAACTGCTTGCGCACTTTTCCTATTTTCTTTCAGTTACAAATATTTTCCAGAAAACAAGTTTGCATTTATAGTAGTCTACTTGTATGTAATAAATTTTTTAAATAAATATTTGATAAAAATTTCAACTTGTCAAACAGCAGGTGTGCGAGCATAAGAAATTGGTATAAACACCAGAGGGTTTGTGTAAAAATCTGATTCAATAATGTCAAATGTTCATTTTAAAGTATTTATTTATATG
Source organism: Bactrocera tryoni (assembly GCF_016617805.1). NCBI lineage: Eukaryota > Metazoa > Arthropoda > Insecta > Diptera > Tephritidae > Bactrocera > Bactrocera tryoni. The sequence continues at coordinate 48,986,337 of NC_052499.1, forward strand.
CATATGTATGCAAATTCAAAGCCAATTCAGGCCAAACCAAAACAAACACAAATATATAAATAATTTTTGGAAATTATAAAATTTCTACTAAGACATTTTTCAAATGTAAAACTCAAATATTAAAATAACATTGCTTATGTAGACTTCGATGGAAAATCATAATTTGATCTTACTTTACATCAAAGTTATAAGTAAATATATTTTTTTATAAACTAATGTTTCACTGATTTTTTGAACACCTCCAATTAATACGATTTGATTTAACTCAACAAATTTTATTTCAATTTTTATCAAATTTCAATTCGTGGAAGAATGAAATTATTTCAGAAAGAAAATACATACAAATAATGTATTACAATTAATAAAAAAAATGAATCACATATTCCTAATTGAATATCTTAATAAACAAAAAATATATATCTAACTTAAAAGAACTTTAGCTCTTTTTTAACGGTTGCAAATAACTGAATTTTTTTCAATAAAACTGCTTTATATAACGCTGTCGTATTCTTATATTATTTTGATTAAAAAGTACGGCGAATTTGCTTAATAAAATAATTCTTAACTTATTCTTGCAAATCGATTTCATTCCCTTCAAAACAATCCCTGTCCGATAAAACGCGCTTTTGCCAAGTGTTAGGAATAGTCTTTTTTGTGATGGCCTTCGTGCCAAAACGGATCCTAATTTGACGATGGTCTATCCGTCTACATTTTGGTGAAAAGCCATATCTCAGGACCTACTCTAGCGCTACCGACCATATTTGGTACATAATCTTGATACTATACTGTCTTAATGTGAAAACGCGCGGTAACCTTATTTCGCTCACGTCTACTTCCCATATAACATTCATTTGATTCCTCGCTTTCCAGTACACAAATCATGAAGTAATTTAAATAACGGGATAACAATCTGCACAAAAAGTGCCTTTAAAGTATGTCACCTTATGAACAAAAATTATCGAAATCGGAAAAAAAATGTTCAAGCGCTTGTGTACCGAATATCTGGACTTCAGTACCTTTAGTTGTCTTTTGGTAGAAAATATCGGTCACATACATTGATATTATATTACTTGAGATACAGTTAGAATCCCTTCCTGACAATGGAGTGTCTGTGTGTCAAAAATGGGTTGAATCAGGTCCATAGTTTCCTTAGCCCCAATATAGCTAATATAAAGATTTTCGAACTTCCACGTGACTTTATGCGGCACATATCGGCCAACGTGGATAAGAATGCATATTTATGACTAAAATGGATAAAAGTGAGCGAAAGCTTGACCTAGCCCCCATATAACTATAACATCAGTTGAGCTGAGTCAATTTAGCCGCGTACGTCTGTCCGTCCGTCTGTCTGTATATATACGAACTAGTCCCTCAGTTTTTAAGATATCGAAATGATGAAATTTTGTAAACGTGAAAAACTTTTGCATTTTACAAGATATATTCACGAAATTTGGTATAGATTATTTTATAGATTATTTTTGAGTTAACCGATCTGCACAATTTCTTCAGAGATCAACAATGTAATCAACAATGTAATCTCTGAAGAAATTGTGCAGATCGGTTAACTCAAGCATATCGCTGCCATACAAACTGAATGATCGGAATCAAAAGCTTGTATGGGAAACTTCCTCATTTGACGATATATCTTCACGAAATTTGCTATTAAATATTGTTCGTAGAAATAATGTAATATCGAAAGAAATAGTTCAGATCAGCTCACTATAGCATATAGCTGTCATACAAACTGAACGATCGGAATCAAGGGCTTGTATGGAAAACTTTCGCATTTGATGGGGTTTCTTCACGAAATTTTACATGAATTACTGCTTAAGTAATAACAAAATCTCCAATAAAGTTGTTTACTATAGCATATAGCTGCCATACAAACTGAACACATAGCTTCTAAAAGAAATGCACCTGTTTAGGATATATTAGCTTCGGTGCAGCCGAATTTAACGTTTTTTCTTTTTTTTTTAAATAATGCCCACCTTTGAACCTGTTTAAAATTCACATAACCTAAAATCTGATTTAATTCTAGTTTATTCGACTAATCTAATCTGTAAAGTTCTCTCTCAAAAATATCACCATTATACAAGGTGTTTCGAAAAGCTTTGCTTTGGAAAAAACAAACAATCTCAGATAGTGTCATGAAATAAACAACTTTGTTCTTCTTCTGCTTCAAAAATCTCCTCCAACTCTAAGACTACTTTGTACTCAAATGTAGGGGCTATATACAGTTAGAATTTTCAAAAAAAAAAAACTTTTTTATTTTATTTTCTTAATGTACATCTATTTAAGAATACACACAGAAAATTTCATATCTTTTCGGTGAATATTTTCGAAATTACACGCAAATTTGAAAGTCGGTGATCAACATTGCGCGTAAACGGCTGAACCGATTAGTCTCACATTTTAATACTTTTGCACAGAAATTTTTGGTCAAAACTCGATTTTTTTTAGAAACCGGCATTTTGTCAAAAAATTTAATTTTGCTTATTCCTTCGATAAATTATCGCAAAATTTCTTTTTTATACTAAAACTTTTACTAAAACTAAGTCTTTAAATACAGTTAAAGGATACCATACAATGAGCACAAATGTTTTGATCCATAAATTTAAAACTTTTCTCTGAAAAAAAATCTAGAAAAATCGGTCTTCTGACTGAATACAACCCCTTAAATCTTTCACAGACAGCACCTGCAATGCATTATCATGTTTAGGGACAATTCTATGTTCCATTAAATGGAGGCGTTCGATCATTATTATTTGAATCAGCACAAAATTTTACATAACTAATTCATACCCGGTAGGAAAAATTGCAATGAATATAATTAAAATAAAAAAAAACACGTTATATTAGACAGCACAGAAACTATATACCCTTGACGAGAGCATTTCAGAAAGCATAAAAGTGTATAAAAAATATAATTAGTTTTTTATTGTTCACGATTTATTACACCATATAACATATACATAGTACGTATCATATAATTTAAACCTACCGCTCTCAGATATAACCAATATATAAACATTTTATAACCAACACTCAAATTTTATTTTTATTATATCGTTTTTCCTTCGCCTGTAAAGTTATGAAAAGAAAGTGTTTTTCCGTTATCTTGCATTTTTGGTGACTATATACAATTTATAAGATCTCAGACGTTTCCTTCTGGGTGTTGCAAACTTCATGGAAAATTCAATATACCGCAATCAAGGTTTTGAAAGACTTAGAACACTTGCAAGCACTGTATCAACTTATTTCCTCTGCTTCCACATAGTACGTGAATATGATGGGGGCTTAGAGAAATGCTCCAGTTTTCCTAAAGGGTAGGTGTCTACAAAACTTCACATTCTTTTACGAAAAACAAAAAAAAAAAATGGAAATAAAAAAAAACATTTTATTGTCTTAAAACATGTGAGCAAAAATTTCACACCAAAAACGCAATCAAAGTACGTAACGCAAGGCCTAACAGAAAAAATAATAAAAAACACACAAAACAAGGAACGAGTCAATGAAAAATGTATTCACATATATTGCGGCAGAAAATTGCATGCGAATGTGGCGAAAACCACAGCCGTTAGTCGCTTAGAAAACTGGAAGCGACGATTGCCAACACGGAACACAGATGTTTCCTAATGCAGCTTGGCAGCAGACAAATGGAATTATGTGCGTGTTAACATTGAGAAAGCTGGCAACATGCCGCAGCGGAAGAGCACGAAGACGGGAGCTGTAAAGAAATGAAGTGAAAGCCATGCAGCAGCGGCAATAAACGCAAAGGAAGCAATGGCAGTGGCGGTTTAGCCAGCTGCCAAAGTAAAACGGTGGTTTGCACACAGTCAACCGCTAGAATAGCAATAATGGGAAAATTGCAGAAATGGGATGAACACAAAATTGCAATATGATTGTTGTGGTGAAAACTCATTACAGCGCTTACAACCAAGGCTACTAACGCCACAGTGTATGTATTTAACTTGAAAAAATGGCTTACGTGGCATAAATGAACATTTGAGCTGAGAATTTGGTTTAGGCTGTGCACATAGTGGAGCGTGAGGCACAGCAGAAAAGTACTTAAGCCGGAAAGCGTAACGAAATGAGCAGATAGGACGACATAAATATGTATATGTTGAATATATAAGTTTTTTTTTTGTTAACATAGAGAATGCCAAAATTTAGGAAAAGGTTACGAAACTTTAGAAATATTAATATTAGAAGCCTTCATTGCCTCTAACAAACATTCACTATTTGCTTAGCCTTATGTTGACATGTATGAAAAAGAAATCATTGCATTCCACTGACAGTTAGTCATATAGTACACTTGACTTTTCTTTCGCGCTGATGTTGAACAACCCAGTTAAGTGTCTATCTGAATGACTAACTATTGCGCTCTCGCCTTTGACTTATCATTTGATGGATACGCGAACACATTCATCTTACTTTTCGATATATTTTCTTAATGCAAAAAACCATAAAAGTATTTATGAAGATTTATATAATGCACACAATGTAATTTCAGCGTAATTTTTTCATTTTTCATTAAATTTTTTTCGCTTTTCGCCCATTTTTTCAAATATTATTATTCCTCATTCGCTCATTTATTTTATTTGATTCGTGCAACTTTTTTCACTTTTTCGCTCTGCTTCTTGTTGGCCGCTGAATCAAATGAAAGCTATCATAATAAGTTAATGGCGCTTCCTGGCCAAAAGCGTTGGCTTGTTTGCCAGCTGAGTGACGACCATTAGCAACAACAAAAAATGCAGAAAAACCGAAAGGAGCGAGTGAAAGTAACAATCGTTAAAGCGCCGCCATTGGCAATAATGATGTGCGCAAACTGCTGTAGACAGACAGCGGAAGTACACAGCCAAGAAAGCGCCGTCGAAGAATTGAAGATGAAAATTGAACGTAATAATGACGCGACAATGGATTGTCGTTGACGATAACGAAGCTAAACGGCCTTTGGGCGTAATTACACCTACATAACGGAAAAACGGAAAATACAACAGTAGTAGTAATGCGGCTATATAATATATAAGTATGATGGCAGGCGACGTAGGTCCTCTACATTGTTGTGTGAGTGGCAGCTTACAATCACACACGGCAACGAGGCCTCTATCTGGCAAAATTTGATTGCCTCAACGGTGTTTCGATGTCGCGTCGCCACTACAGACTGTGATTTGTTATTGTAAGCTGACGACAGCGTTAATAAATAGCTTCTCTAATAGATGTAATGCCGAGTTTCCGGGAATCGCAGTCGCTGATCTGGTATTTCCTGCTTAAGCCGTTAGAAATCAGCGCCCTGCAAGCGCTGTCCTTTGTATGTTGTAGGATTCTCATAATTTAAGGCGGCTAGTTTTTGCCTGTGATAACTATTTACTGAGGCAGCTTACAGCGGTGACGATTAAATTTTACGGAACTTCTTTTTCTTTCTTCGTCATTTATTTTCTAATTTTAGAACTATTCACGAAATTACTGGCGTCATTACGAGATTTGTGCCCACATTAAAATATAAATGAAGTTATTGTTTTACTCTGACATATGTATGTAAGTTGTAACGGAATCAATATTAGCAGAAGTAAACTGGGTTTCAGTTTTCAGATCTCTGGATGTAGACTATGGAGCAAAGAATGAAGAATATAAAACATCGAATAGAAAATAAAGAACATAGAACATAGAATAAAGAATACAGAATGTAGAATGTAGAATACAAAATATATAATACATAATATAGAAAAAAATATAAATACAGAAATAGAATACAGAACAAATTATATAGAAAGTGGAATAAGGAATATATTATAAGAACATAGAACATAGTTATGCAGAATTTGGAATAAATAATGTGGAATATAAAATACAGAATAAACAATGTATACTTTTGAATAGACTACTTAGAAATAGGATACAAAATATATAAAATAAAAGATAGAATATAGAATAAATAATGTGGGTTGCAGATAAATTGCAAAGCCAAAAATATGGTGTCTTTTATAAGTCTAGAATTTCATAACATAGAACATAGAATGTAGATTATATAATAAATAACATAGAAAAAAAATATAAATACGGAAAAAGAATACAGAATACAGAATAAATTATATATAATGTGGAATAAATAATATATAATTAAACATAGAACATAGAATAATTTGTATAGAATTTGGAATAACTTATGTGAAATATGGAATATAAAATGCAGAATAAGCTATATATATTTTTTAATAGAGTACATAGAACATAGAATACAAAAGGTAGAAAATAAAATATAGAATATATAATGTGTAAAAAATAATGTAGGTTGCCGATAAATTGCAAAGCAAAAAATATGGTGTCTTTTACAGACCTGTAATTCCATAGAGGCACCGTCTGCAAGCCCTTCGCTGAGAAAATTGGTAATCACCCAGCTTATAAGAGTAAACAGTTGAAAATCATATTTGGATATGAAAGTGAGTAACTAAAGAACTAATAATTATTCTCTAGGAAAGAAAATTTTTACTGATTAAGACATATCCTGCAATAAGACTGTCAAATTGAATATATTTTGACCGCATTCGACTTGCTATTGACGAATATGCCAGCTATGCTAAGAAAAGTGGTGCAAAATTTAATCGGCTGGTTGATAAAGCAGCAGCAGTGATGGAAATATGATCGAAACAAATGCTTATTTGTAGTAAAATTGTATGTCTCCTCAGAAATATGGCCTACAGGTCAGTACTTTCCATACATGTTTGTATATGTATTATCTCAAATTATATTACGTTTACCAGTACTAAATGAAACTATCGAAAGTGATTTCCATAACCAGCGAGAGCAAAAATATAACTTAGCAATGAGTTAAAATGTTGCTCATACGCAATGCCGACCAAATGAACATACGAAAAATATTTTTATTAATAAAGGAAAAAAGTTACATTTGTACTATTTTCAAACAGTTTAAATTCACCAAAGACGATTTTCATTATTAAAACAACTTCCTCATTAAAAACTTTGACTTAACTTTTAAAGATAACATTCGCGTTTCAATCAACTCATCTCAACTGCATCAATATCATGTTGAAAATTCAATTACCTTTAGCAGATTTGCGAAATCTCCTTCAAAGCTTACCTTTACCATTCTACAAAAATAAAAAATACAAAATTTATGACTTTGTTAGACAACTACCGCACAACTATCCACTGCTACTAATCAAAATTGATAACTTTCTACGGCGAAACGTAGAGCGCAAACATAACGGTAGCGTGCGACGTGAATTGCAGAAATACATAAATTTCAAAATGAAATTAAAAATTTACGAAAGCACAAACCTTCAAAAGAGCAACAAACAGATAACGGATAGACCGTTATGTAGCAGCTTTCCAACAGATTTGAAGCGTCCAACAACTGCAGCATGCGACAGTGCCAACTAACTAACTAACGGAGTAGGCAAACGGACGTTTGTCTTATCCAATTATGGATATTCCTCCCCGGCGGGTGATTGCAATAAATAATTTTGTGTACTCCAGCACAACTACACACGCACATACCCATGTGGATATGCAAACGCACAGTGTTAGTGCTTCGGCTGCAAGGACCAAGTTGCACGAACGCAATTAAGTGCTGTGACAATGCAGTGAGCGCGCTGCGGCGGATGAGTTGAGCTGCGATGAGATGAGATGCGATGCGATGAGATGAGATGGGTGGAGATTATGCCAGCGCTGGCTTTAATGTACTTTAGATGAGCTACTGAAGACGTTGCTTCGGAGCACGAAGTGATGAATGGCAAGGTGGCGCACGGATTAAGTTCTCTGCGTGTGCGTCATGGCAGTGCTTGTGACTCGGGGTCAAATTTATTGCTTTTGTAGTTGCATACTGAGGTGCTAAGTAAATTATGCTGGCAAAAGGAATAATTTAATTTTCATTGAAGTGAAACTTAAGAGCAAAGGGCAAGTGCTTATGTTGGTATGTAAGTTACTTAGAACTTTTTAGGGAGTATAGAATAAAAATTCATGCTTTTTTTAAATATTTCGGTATAAGAAAATACGAAAAGCAAATAAGGAAACACTAAGTTCGTGAGTAGTGACATGTTTCATATGTTTGCAATTATAATATAATAAATATGATATAAATTTGTTAGTCGAAAAAGTCGTTTCGTATTTATAATCAAACTTCAACTTATATTTTTTTTTTTATATTTATACTAATGAATAATTAAATAATAATATGTACCATTTTGGTCGGCCACTTTTTGGCCATTTTTCCGCTAGAGAGATTATTCGATTAGTGTAAATCGAAATTTTGAAATTTCCAGAGCGGAAGCGAGCGAACCATTGTTGTGCTACACGCACATGATACAGCATTGTCTCCGTAAACTTCACAAATTTCAACACTATATGGTATGACACAATGTGATTGGTGGCACTGGAGATATACGACTGCAACGACATCTATTGACAAAATATGAAAAGATATTCTGGACTACCCAATATAACTACAAACTGAACTTGATGTTCGAAAATCTTTATATATGGTATACGTGAGCTAATAGAAAATTTAAAAACTGTTTTATACTTTTTTAGCATAAAGGTACACTATAATCAAGAAAGAATCTCTCTGAATTTTAATCAACCAAATCTCACAAATTTACTTAAATTTCAAGTAAAATATCAGTCATAGGCAATTTGGTTCACATATTCGGTAAAGGGGTGCTTGAATAGTTATAATCCGGTGTCACATCTTTTTCTAATTTTGATATCACCTCCTATTAACATCTTCCGTAGTCGCTTAAATGTAAAAAAAATCCCTCTGAGCCAATTACTTACAAAGTTTTCGCACTTTTAGTAGTTTCCAACATAACCATTATTTGGGGAGTGAATGTGGTTATCATCTTAAGACTTTTAGAGTGTGTGAAGAAACACTAAAAGGATCTATCATCAGCAAGTTATTGATCGTAGAAGACAATCCTCTTTCTGGATGACTTCCGGCAAAAATTAGCTCGATATCTCTCGAATATTATGGATATTTTGGGAATGAAACGTGTTCTTGCTCGACTCGTCCTGATAAAGCAAAATCTTTTCAAAAAGAGTACCGTAAACAGGTTTCATGGGCATGCTTTATCGTGCGAATTCCGACCCTACATTCATGGGGAGTATTATAAATGACGACAAGTCATAGGTTTATGAGTTTGACATGCAAACAATCAGTCAGCAATCATCGGAATGGCGGGAAAAAAGTGATGCTTATTGTTTTTTCGATATTGTGTTTGGGTGCATCATGAATTTGCTCCAAATAAATATGCGGTCAATAAGGAGTTCCATTTGGCCGTATTGAGGCTTAGGTTGTGATCATCCGTTGATAACGGCCGGAATTTTGGTAGAAAAATTCATTGATTTCACACGATGATAATGCACCATCGAATCGAGCCATAAATGTGGACGAATTTAAAGCTTAAAACGCAATGAATACCATCGAACAAGTATTCACCAGATTCACCGGGGAACTTATTTTCGGTCGAACGAAGTGATTAAGACAAAATTCGCTGAAGGAGCTTAAGGCCCTCCCAAAAAGTGCTTATGAAAAGTGTTTCTAGGACTGGAAAAATCGCTGGCATCAGTGCATTACATCTGGTGAGGATTACCTTGAAGGCGATAAAATAAATATGGTCGCTTAGTTGAATATTTTCAGTTTTATTTATAATTTTCGGGTACTTTTGTCACTATTTATACCTTCTTTCAGTTTTACAATCTCCGAAAAAATTATTCAGATCGACTAACTATAGTATACAGCTGAACGATCGAAACCAAGTTCTTGTAAGTAATATTTTGTATTTTAAAACCCAGAATAAAATCCAGAAAACAAAACGAAAAGTAGAAATATCTAAACTTTTTCTACAATACGAATCATACGATTAAAGCTACTTAACTGCAGTATGTAGAATATTATAGCAGTCGTCGCTTGCTATCCAAATCAGGCCAAAGGCACTCTCTGACAAACGTACACACACACATACATACATCCATAGACGTCGTCTCAATTACAATCAATGCTATTTTCCGCACTGTTTATATTTGCCTATGGCAAAGTTCGCCAAGAACTTTTGCATCAGCGTTAAATACCTTTATGCAAATGAGGTGTTGCCCTAAGTGAGGAAACTCACAAAAACACATGCACACAAATGCTTAGACGGCTACGCCGGCACTTAGTCATACACTTATACAGAGACACAGGCAAACAGCGCGATGAGCAAGGAAATGAAGAGCTTCTTTGTGTGGGCGAGAAAAGAAGCGAGAAAAGTTTGCCAACTGGCAGAGAACAAGCAAAGCCACTTACACATGTACACATACACACACACAGTAACACCGTTATAAATGAAAACACCTATGTGAATACTTTGAGCAACACCCGCCTTTATGTGGCATCTTTATTCACAGCCATTTGAGTGCGAGAAATATGAGCAAAACGTTCTGCGCACATCGCTTCAAGGCTTACTTGCACATTACACCTTCGACAGCAACAACAATACCAACAAGAATAGCAATAACAACAAGAGCAGCTTAGAAATATGATGCGGATTGTGCGGTGAAAAATAGTGAAATTGAGTGCGCGTAAAATTTTCTAATTTTTTTTTTGGTTTTTTTTCGTTTTTTCTGTATTGTCTGTTTTTCCACTTTTTCTGTATTTCTTTTTGTTTTTTTCTATTTTTCTACTTTTTCTCAATTTATAGTGTGAATAAAAAACATTTGCTATGCACAATTTGGCAGGGAAAAGCAGTATGTCAGCACTATTGCAGGCGTGTTGAAGCGTGTGAGACGCTTGAATTGTAGCTTCGCTGCTATAAATTTCGAGACAACATTTGTTTTTCTTCAGCGTATGGAATTGAGTTGCCAAGAAGGTGCATTTGGCAACGTTTTACAGGTTTATAAAAAAAATAACTAAAGAGAAATGAGTTAGAGACATACGTGATTTATGGGTTTAGTACATATGTACTTTTGTACGGGAAGCGAGTTGATAACAAAATATTTCATAAACAGTAAAGCAACTTTTAGCATTTAGTGAAACGATACAAACCTCTCTGTGTTTTAATAGTTCTGTTACGTATACGCAGTGGTGTACTTCGGCTTATACTATAACGATATTATGAGTTATGAAGGTAAAGGGGGATTAAAACAAAGTAGTTTCATTAGTAATTTAGGTAATTACTTTATAAAATACTAGTTAATTTCCATTAACAGCCTGCGAGAGCAACACTGCGTATAAGTAACATTTTATTGTGCCTACCATAATTTTGCAATCTCACGCTTTTACGTATTACATCTCTTAAGTGGTTATTTATGAGGATTTATTTAACATATATTCCTCTTTTACATACATTTAGGTATATTCTCCCAAATTTGTTTGCTGAGTCAACGGATACTGGTACGAGTGTATTTGAAGGGTTCTCTAACTTAGTAGCAGTAGGTTATTTATGCTGTATATCGGCCATATGATTGGTGATGTATGTGAGGCCCTTAATGAAACCCAAGGAACATTATTTAATATGTGGCATGATAATAATTAATGTATAAAATCGGGTTGAAATTACCCTAACTCCATATAATGATTTTGGTTTTTCGAACAAATCTTATATTGAATATGTTGGTCAGTGTATAAGTTATATTTAGTATATGTATATAATTGCTTAGATTTCGAAGCTCTGGTTGACATTTTACATCTTAAGGGGGTATTCTCATGTAATCACTTCGAAAAATCGATTTTTGTTTGGTATTTTGACAGTAAAACCTATTGAAAACATGCTGTGAAAAATTCAGACCGAAATTCATAGTATTTGATAAGTTACAGCTCATAGTCGCCGACGTGTCGTAAGCGACTGTCTACCAGGCGACATGACAAGTCTGCAGCTGCTACGTTTCTAAACGCATTTTTCTCTAATCATCATTTTCTGAAACTGTGATGGTCTTAGAAAAAAGTATTAAACCGATTGCTTTAAAATTTACATATGTATGTGTGTTCTTCTACTCATTTATAGTTATCGTCCCTACCAGAATTGTTTATTTTCGAAAATATTTTAATTTTTTTTAAACGATTTTTAACGAAAAAACTATATTTTCGTGACTTTTTTTTTGAAGTTCGACATTTTTTTTTAAATGAAATTGATTATATTTGGTAGGTACGATAGCCGCAGAACTACTGAATAATAATCCATTCGACTTTTTTATTTCAGACAACATGAACAGCCGCTATCACCATAACCAGTGAACTACTTTTTTTCTGTTGGTGACTACTTTGATTTAAAAAAAAATATAATAAAAATGTAAAAAACGAAAAAAAAATTTTTTGTACATATAAAAATACAAATAAAAATATATTAGAAAATTAAAATGATGGAATTTTGTTGTCGCATAAAAAAAAATTTCCTAAAAAGAGGTCAAATGTGTGCGTTCACATGAGAGTATTAAGGTATTTCCCTGGCGTTGATTCTTTCAAGTTGCAGGAGTATAAAATGTTCGTTTTCACACGAACTTAGCCCTTTCTTACTTGTTTTAAGTATTATCATTCAAATTTCTAAAAGCAATCTAATATAAGAACGGAATGTAATAAAGATTTCATAAAAATCATCATCATCGATCAGTGTTAAACTCATGCCTAATTACATTAATTTTGTACCTTATAAATCTCAACGTAATTAATTATAGTTTTTGAGCAAATTTTCCTAGGTAGATACATTTTTAATAAAAATTTTTAAATTTCTTCACATAAGTAAAATTTCCTTAGTCACTTTCAGCTAAGCCACCTTGAATATTTGGATACGTGCAAACAAAATTTCTTGATGAACTCTGGTAAGTGTTAGTTGTCTAAAAATATGCTAAAGCAATCTTTACGTCTTAAGAAATATCCAAATATTTACTTTTGAGGTCATTATCAAAAGAAGGGAAAAATATAAGGACGAAAAGAAAATCGAAAGGCTGGGAAAAAGTATTTCTCACGTTATCTAAGAATGTCACTGAGAAAAGAGCTATCCATGTTTATGCGTTTAATTTTGTAGCTTAAAACAAAGACTGGGTGCAGTATCCATGTCTACTGGAACCCCAACTTATTGACCAACAGATCCACTCAAAACACCTGATCTTATTGATTTTTTCATTACAAAACATATCTCTTCAAATTTTATGTGCATAGAAAGCGGTTTGGATATGACCTCTGGCCATTCACCAGTATGTTTAACACTACACGAAAGTGTTGTTATTAAGGAATCTCTACTTACGCTAACAAATAAAAACACGGACTGGGAATACTTTAAGCAAATGCTGTCCAATGTTGATAGTCATGTAAAAATATGATTCCTATATAATACCGAAATTACTCTAATAACTAACGATGAGGTATGTGCTGAAATAAAAAAAACTGAAGTCTAAAAAATTGCCTGGGTTTGACCTTATTACCACTTAAATACTAAAACAGCTTCCTCACAACGTTATATGTAAAATTACTGCTATAATGAATGCTTCTATAAATCTTCAATACATATCCATTTATTGGAAAACTGCAGGGGTACTTATGTTCAATGAACTTGGTAAGCCAGCGCATGAAATCACTTCGTATCGGCCCATATCTCCCCTGTCAATACTTTCAAAACAACAGAATTGAGAGCGGTGCAACAGTTTGGCTTTCGAAAAAATCACTCCACTATTGATCAAGTACATAGAATAACTTGATATTACAATATCTTGAAATCATACCTTTCGGATCGTTTTTTTTTTTTTTTTATTAAACATGGTGATATGTACTTTGATTTAAAGGAAATAAAAGCTGATGTTCCTCAGGGTAGTGTGTTAGGACCCATTATTTACCTACTCTTTACGTGCGATCTACCACATGATGAACATTGTATTAGAGCAACATTTGCAGATGATACTGCGTTTCTGTCTGTCGGCAGAACACAAACTGCATCAATTGCAAGATTGCAATTGAATGGACAGCTAAATGGCGAATAAAATTAAACGAGACTAAATCTGTACATATCGATTTCACATACAACAATACTAGATAATACCTCTGTATTTGAATGGTGTCCAAATACCATATTACACAATACTGGGAAATACCTAGGTCTTTGTATCCTTTGTATCCAGGGTCATACAAAACTTAAATGGAGTGCACATGTCAAAAAGAAAAAAAGAATTAGAAATAAAATTCGGAAACATGGATTGGCTATTGGGTAGAAACTCTGCATTATCCACATATAACAAAATTCCCTTCTACAAGCAGGTGTTCAGACCAGTTTGGACTTATAAGATACAACTTTTGGGCTGATCAAGTCTTAGCATTGTTGCACAAATCCAACGATTCGAAAACAAAGTTTTAAGATTCGCCGTCAATGCGCCTTGGTATGTTCGCAGTCACGATCTCGAACGCGATATCGGAATTGACTCAGTTGCTACATCAATTAACAATGTGCAAAGTCTTATATGGAAAGGCTTTCTGACCATGTGGACACTGAAGTCAGGGCTCTTCGTTTTTAATAATTTTTCCATAGAATGATGGCAGCCTCTCCAAAACTGCTATATTTTTAACTAAAATTACAATGCTCTCCACTCGAAATATTTACACTAATGCACAAAAATATTTGGAAAACTCAATCGCAAAGCTTATGCTCTACTCATTGCCAACCCACAGCCAATTTCACAGAAACTAGTTCAAAGTTAAAGCATTTACTATCACATATATGCAGAAAATTTGTAAGTGTGTATACATAAATTTCGAAGTGTATGCGCACTCAGTACAAGTAGTAAAAGAAATATGTCGTAAATCTATAAAAATAAGTGGCAGCAGCTATAAAAATTTAATACTGAGTGAGAGGAAATTGCTGCAATTTCCTACTCAAAACAGACACTTAGTTGTGAGTATGTAGCACACAAACACACACACCAACGCGCATGCACTTGTGTCAGCCTGTGCACAGAGGCGCTGCACGTCCTTCCAGCACACAAACGCATAACCGCACACACACACACATACACTTATGCTGAGCCAAGCGCTGATTTAACGCTCACTTAAGATTAAATGCAATCGGCTTAGACAATGGCCGAAAGCGTAGAAAGCTTAGAAAGCGTAAAATTACACCATTTTTATTGTACAAATAACTGTGTATGTGTATGTGTGTGTGTGTGTGTTTGTAAACGGCTGTTTCCTATCTATTATGCTCGGCTGTGTTTCGTTTCTATTTCCATCGACGGCGTGCTTTCGCTTTGTCATCCCTTTCTCTGGCGATTACTTGATTTTTTCTTTATTTTTTTTCGAATAAGGTTTTAGTGATTATCTTTGTTGTTTTTGTAGTTATTTCTTTTGTTTCTCTTTCATTGCCAGTGATGGCATCGCCTTCTGTTAAAATCTTTTGTTTGAACGCCTTGTAGGTATATAAGACATATTTATATATATTAAGTAATATATAAATACATATATAAACATATATATATATACAATATTACTTTCTACTTATGTCCTTTTTGTTGTAAATATACTTTGCCTACGTTTATATAACTTTTATATGTATCATTAAGGAATTCCTTAACGCTAAAGACCTAAAGGACCATTTACCATTAAAACAACAACAATAGTTCGCCCCTGAAACACACCAAAAGTGGCAGGGTCGTGACAGTTGTGGCAAAAAAGCAACAAACCATTTAACAAATAATCCTTTTGAACGAAATTAAAAGCAAATCGGCAGAAGCGGCGACAAACCGAGGCAACCGAGGCGACCGTCAGAGCGAAGCGTCTAATGAATGCCTAGAACAAAAGCCGTTTGGGGCGATAAGTTGTTAACAAATCAGCCAAAAGAAAATAGAACACAAAAACAACAAATTTTGTAGCACAACAATATCACCGTTAGGTATGCTATAAACAGCGGAAGGCATGTGAAAGAAAGAGTGCTGAAGGAAGATGAAAAGAGAAAATAGCAGATTGCAAAGCTTTCAGTTCAGCATGCGTCCCAAACGGAACCGGGGCTGCACCCTCATCCGGTATCATCAATACATTCAATTAATGAAAACAAAAGTTGGTTATTTTTTGCCATTCTCCCAAGCGTAATTGTTTATTCAATTTTCGTTTGTCGGTTTGGCTTTACTCGCTTTCACTTTGCCCGGCCATTACTTTCAGTGGGGGCTTTCCGCTTGGTGGAGGGGTGCCTGCGAATATTTCGGTAATTCAAGCAATATTTCAGCTATTCAGCTGGCACGGCAATATGACGAATAAGCGCTTTTCTTTTTGCAATTAAATACTTTGCCAAATTGCCACGAGACACAATAAGAATATTTTGCTCGGCATTTCGGAATTCATAGAGCTTCGTTAAAGAATGTCTGATTTAATTACTTGAAAGGGTGGCGGAAAACACAATAACAAATATTTGTAGTGGTTTGTAGATTGCTTGTAGAAATTAGTGCGATTAAATCGTTCAAGGCGATTAGTGGTAATGTTAGTCATGAAGTATACACAAAGGCGCAACGTCATTCACAGCCAATAATACTTTGAATTAGTTATGGAATAAGCTAATAATCTGTTATTGCGAGAATTCAAGTAGGCGATAGTAAGTGAAATGCACCCTAAATTGTAGAAAATTTTCCGAATATATCATGTCAGAAACTTTAGTGCAAAAGCGGAAGAGAATGAATTAGAAATGTGCTACAATGGGCATTACGATTTTTTTACCTTTAAGATTAAAGGAGACTAATTAAATGTTATACACCGTGTCCAGAAAGTATCGGGAATTTTTCATTTAAATCTCCCGCTTATATGGATGACAAGTAAATTTTTTTACTAGGTTGGTACAACTGTTCTTAATTACTTGTATGATGTCAAAATTAGCGCGATCTGTCAACAAGTGTGTTTACAGCAGCTGTTTATGTCAGTTCGCGTTCACACGAACGCTCTTTAGTCGCTCATTATCGGCAAGTTCTGTTTAGGTGTCGCTTATTACGTTCACGCGATCGTCACAAGTTCGAAAACTTAAGGGGGTATTCTAGTCCAGAATTTTGAAAAAATCCATTTTTTTTTGCATATTCTTAAGGACTGGATCTTTAAGAATGTATTCCCCAAAGGAATTTTTAAAATTCCTATTATTTACCGCTATTTTAGTGACGCAGCGTGCAAACCGGCTACAGTTAGACTCAAATCTTTAATCGCGTTTTTCTCGAAACTACTATTTTCAACACTTTTGACATGATTTCTCAAGTTCTAATAAACCGATTAACTTGAAATTTGGTGTGGACCTTCTTTATATATCTCTCTATGGTTGGAACTAGGATCATTAAAAAATTTTGATTTTTATTATTTTTAAAAAATTTTGATCTTTGCCAAAAAACGGGCAAAAAATTCAAACAGTCGTCATTTACTGAAATTTTTTTTTTTATTTATCCCAGTTCAGACGATAGCGGCATTTGTACTGATTAAAATTTTTTTTTTTTTTTTCAGATCACCCAAATTGTTGGAATCTTGTCAGGAAGGGCGCACGCTTATTTTCAACCCCCGCCACGCCACCATGCCGCAATTAATAAAATTATCACAAAAATTTTATTTTTATTTGTTTTTGTATTCTTAAAATATCAATAAATATCTGATCAAAAATTGGATAGTAAAAATGTTCTTAGTTTTTTTTATTGGACCTTAAAAAATGCCGTTAAATAGCATTTCTAGACTAGAATACCCCCTTAAATTGGTCAGCTTGCAGCATTACATTTCATATCACAATTTCAAATTCTTGGAAAGTCATTAAAAAGATGTTAAACTCTCACTTTAGAATTGAGTATAACCTTAGATTGACATGAGTAACATATCTTAAGAGGATCACTTTAGAGAGGACTTTCATGCTGCTCTTAATATTCAACTTAATTCCGATAAAATGGAAAACAACTGATAAAGATTGCACAAGATTTACAAAAAAGAGGCGTGAAAAGTGGAACTCATTATTCACTATAGCTGTTATCATTCGCCATACACAGAGTATAGCGACCTTCAAACTTTTCGATATCACCTTCAAAAAAAAAGTTATTACATATTTGCTTGAAAATAGGGCGAGCTTTATCTCAGCGATTACTACTCATTGTCAATAAACTCGTTTTAGGGCACAGTTTCTTTAAGGTGTGAGAACAAGCTGTGGTAGATCCGGTGTTTATGATGGATGTGGAAACAATTTGAAACAACTAAGATTTCCCTTGATATCATAGAGAGAGAAGGGATGGGGAGAGAGAGGAGCGAGAAGAGAGAAAAGAAAGAGAGAAACGTGAGAGTTTTCCTACATATCATAGAGCGAGAAGGGATATAGAGAGAGAGAAGAGAAAGAGAGAAACGTGAAAGCGTAGAGAGAGAGAGAAAAAGGGAAATAGTTTTTATTGATTTATAAATTCGCACAACATCCACTATGAACCAAATATAATGTCTAACTATGTTATCGATGTTTTGAGAGTGACAGTAATCACGAAGAACTCCATTTTACGATCATCCAAAATAATTTGTAGAGTTTTTTTATATTCTCGTCTGTAACAATCCCTTTTTTGGAAAACTCTAACGAATAGTGTCTTCGAATAGTGACACTAACTCAGGACTCAACTTTTAACTGCAACTGAGGACCGAGCATATACAAAACTTATTTTCTTTCGACTAGTCTATAAACACGGTGAACTTGAGTCTGCAAAATTAAAGTATTCTAAAAACTAAAATCCACAAAAAACTTAAAACCTTAATGCAATAGGTAATAGTTGGTATGCAAATGCTGCTGTTGCTGGCAGCCAACAAATGAAGGGTCAGTGAATGTTTGTAAGTAAACCGGAAAAACTGACAAAAACAGGCGCTGAACTTATTTTATAAATGCTTAACTGTTGTGGAAATTTGCATATTCCTCTCCACTTGTTACTTTTCTTTTCCACTTGCGCTCTTTTATTTCACTGTCATTTTCCACCAGCCACAAAAAAAACGGTAAATTTGCCATTTTTTTTTGGCAAAGTGCTATGATAAAAATTCAAAAAATTAAAATAATGAAAATCAGTAATTTTTTTTCTTTAAAACAACGTCCAACGGACACTTGCTTCGAACAACATAACCAAGTGGTCTCACAAAAAAAAATGCCTGCCTCACTGTAGAAATGACTCCGCACTACTCTGTGGATGAAGCCCATTAAAAAATCCATATCCAAAAATATTATCTGCAGTCGAAGAAAGTTGAGCTTTTCCCTAAATATTAGTCATTTTTGGCTTGCAAAAAAGGTGCTAAGTAACTGTACATATGTATGAAGAACTCAATATAATAAGGAACATGATGAATCATTCAAGAAATTTCGAAAATAAAGGGCCTTCTTCACTGCAAAAATGGTACTGGACTACTCCGTTAATGAAGCCTAAAAAATGCGTTATCTAAAGATAACACCTGCAGTCGAAAAAAGTTGAGTTTATCCGAGTAAGCACTCAAGAAATTTCAAAAAAGGAAAATCTGTGAAAATTTCCCTTAAAGCCAACTTATAGAATCGATTGAAGTGCGCGGCGACAATTTAGAAAGCTATAACTAAAAAATTAACTAAGTAAGCGATTAAAATTTTAGCATATTATTTTTCAAGGTATAGTCTATTCACTTATTCAACTGTGTATATATGTATAGCTAATGAAAATGTTTAGGACAAAAATGTTTAAAGCACGTGGCAACACTGCAGATTCCGCATTAGCTGCCGAAACTCATGCAAAGCACATCACAAACGGCACAATCGCTGCTGTCTTCTAACTAATAATAGCTTTAAAACTGGTACAGAATACAAGTGTGCTCTTTGTGAACAGCAATAACAGTTATTTTTAACAACAAAAAAGCATAACCATGTCCGCTCTGTCCATTTTATGCAAAATTACCGTTTGCACGTGTTGGATTTTATACGCGTTGCCGCTACTTACCGTAAAACAGTAAAACTGTGCAACATTAACTCGTGCCTGTCCGCCTTTGTTGCGGTTGACGACAGCTGTTTTACGCGCGTTATCAAACATTTGCATAAGAATTGCGAACATTTTCGCTTAGCTGCACGTGACATATTCACGCCGCTTGCGCTTGTCAGTTAAGTTTGTTTGGATTTTTTGTTTCGTATATTATTTATTTTTGTGCGCTCGGATGATAAACTATGGTGCCGCGCACACGCTTGGAATAATTATACAGATGTCATGGTTCCATAGCGTTGGTAGTTATCTATTGAATGCTTAAATAAGCAGTTATGAAATGAGTAGCGTAAGGTTGTATAGTGAAATGAAGATAATCTCTAAATACATCTTAAAATTTTATTGGTCAAGTTGGCATCTCAGCATTGTTTAGCTTTTCATCATGGAAAGACTTACGCATGAATAACGTTTACAAATCCTGTGACTTTTTTACGAAAATTCAAGTAAGAATGTGTTTCACGCGCTTCGCTCAATTTATGGTCAACATAATCGGCCTACTGAGTGTACTATTCGCAACACCATCGCTCATCTTGAGACCCTGCATTCATTATTGGATAGAATTCGACCGAATAGACCACGTCCAGCACGCAGTGAAGAAAATATAGCAGCCGTAATTGAGAGTATACACGAAGACCGTTAACGAAACGACTTGGCGCATTCACGTCGAGTTCTTAAACAAGAACTGAGGCCACTCGACCTTCCCAAGCGACATCGCTTCGCTCAATGGGCTCTTGAAAAGTTCTTAGAAAATCCGACGTTTTCGAGCCAAATTTTGTTCAGTGATTAGACTTATTTCTAGCTCAATAGGTATGTTAACATTGCCGCGAAAAGAAACAGGAAAAAATTCAAGGACTGCTGATTTGGTGTGATAACTATTTTATACCTGAAATTGAAGATCGTAATCTCGGCGGATGGAGTCGAGTGAGGAAAGTTCTCTGATCGCCATTCAAACTGACTGAAATAACCGACCAGATATTCACCATGCGCCAAATTTTGGAAAAGACTAGTCGAAAGGAGAATCGACACACACCACCTCTTCGTCGATTTCAAAGCTGCTTTCGACAACACGAAAAGGAGCTGCCTTTATGCCGCGATGTCTGAATTTGATATCCCCGCAAAATTAATACGGCTGTGTAAACTGACGTTGAGTAACACCAAAAGCTCCGTCAGGATCGAGAAGGACCTCTCCGAGCGGTCGATACCAAACGAGGTTTCAGACAAGGCGACTCCCTAACGTGCGACTTCTTCAACCTGCTGGAGAAAATAATTCGAGCTGCAGAACTAAATCGAGTGGGTACGATCTTTTATAAGAGTGTACAGTTGCTGGCGTATGCTGATGATATTGATATCATTTGCCTCAATATCCACGCCGTTAGTTCTGCTTTCTTCAGACTGGATAAAAAAGCAAAGCAAATGGGTCTGATAGCGAACGAAGCCGAAATATCTCCTGTCATCAAACAAACAGTCTTTGAACTCGCGAATTGGCTCTCACGTCTCTGTTGACAGTCACAACTTTGAAGCCGTACGTAATTTCGTCTATCTTGGAACCAATGTAAACACCACCAACAATGTCAGCCTGGAAATCCAACGCAGGATAACTCTTACCAACAAGTGCTACTTTAGACTGAGTAGTCAATTGAGAAGTAAAGTCCTCTCTCGCCGAACAAAAACCGAACTCTATAAGTCACTCATAATTACCGTCCTGCTATATGGTGCAGAGGCTTGGACGATGACAACAACTGAAATGCGCGTTGGCCCCGGCGAATATCGTATTCAATGGAACGATGAGCTGTTTGAGATATACGACGACATTGACATAGCTCAGCGAATTAAAAGACAACGGCTACGCTGGCTAGGCCACGTTGTCCGAATGGACGAAAACACTCCAGCTCTGAAAGTATTCGACGCAGTATCCGCCGGGGAAGCAGAGGAAGAGGAAGACCTACATTCCGTTGGAATGACCAGGTGGAGAAGTACCTGGCTTCGCTTGGAATATCCAATTGGCGCCACGTACCGAAAAGAAGAAACGACTGGCGCGCTGTTGTTAACTCGACTTTAATCGCGTAAGCTGTGTCTACGCCAATAAAGAAGAGAAGAAGAAGAAGATTCCCACATTCGCATCAATCAAAGGATTTATTGAGAGAACATTTCGGTGAGCAGACAATTTCACGTTTTAGGCCGAGCGATTGACCACCCAAATCGTGTTATATAACACCATTATACTTTTTTCTGTGACGATATGTAAAGTCTAAAGTCTACGCGACAAAAACTTCGCTTCGATTCAGGCCAATTGGACTGACGCGTATCATTCGCCAATTCAAGGTCAAAATGGATATGAAAGCATTAATGAGGGATACTATAGATAGCAACTCATAAAATTGAACTGACCGATTGACGAAAACCGAAAGAAGCTTACGACTAGACACGAGGTAATAATTTTCTATCGTGACAACGCTCGATTACATGAACCTTGACCGGACTATTTGGAGAACAACGGCAGACCACGCCCCTTCCGCCTACTATTTATTCGATACCATGCAGAACGCTCTCCTAGAATACGGTTATCATCAGAACTGGATATCAAAACTGACTTGACTCATTCTTGGCCCTCAAGCTGGTGCAGTTCTTTTGGGGATGCTGCCCACAAATTACCAGAAAAATGGTAAAATAAGAGAGTTGACTTCAGATTGTATATATTGTCTTAAATAATGACCATGTATGTTTAGTAGTACCGAAGTATCCGAACATTCTCACTCGTCAACTATCACATCACAATGATGAGGTTGACGGAAGAAACTAAATTTCCGATGCTATGAAATATACACGTTATGGAACTCTTGTGCCTGGACCTTTGAACCATTCCCAGCGGGCAGGGGTTCAATTTGCCTGCGCTTAAGGGTGCCTGTCCTAAGAGGCGACTACAATCCAATATGCTCTATGTCTGCCATTTGGCTTGCTTTGAAATTTTAGCATAGTCTTGTCAGAAATAAGGCTATATTAATCAGCTTGAACTGATATTACAGACATTTGAACATCAAGCGACAAATGTCAACAGTCATTGAGTTTGATGGGTGCTCAACTGGTAGTAGGAGACCGGATACTTAAATCAGGTACCACGGGGAGCAGTTAGCCTTTGGAGTTCGCTCCAATCTGCTCATTGAGTTTGGCTCTTTGGTGAGATTGGAGGTGGCTGTGTTTTAAATATAAGGGCTGGAAGAATTAAAAATTTAATTCAATGTGGAGTCGCACTACGGCCAAATGCTGGACCCACAGCTCGGCACAGGTTTTAGATCGGCCTCGAACACTACCAAGGTAGTCACCTGACCAATTGAAACCTAAAAAAGCTGTCACGGGCAGGCTTTGAATCTTGAACCAGATTGTTGAATCTTTGAACCATAGGAACCCAATTACTTAGGAACCACATAGTCTTTCAAATCTTCCATATTTATCCAACTTAATACGAACTAGAACAAGTAAGGAAGGGCTAAGTTCGGGTGTCACCGAACATTTTATACTCTCGCATGGTAAAGTGATAATCGAGATTTCATAATACGTCATTTACATATTTTTCAAATACCGTATTTTTGTAAAGTTTTATGCCGCTATCATCATTGGTTCCTAAAGTACATATATACTCGTATTATACAGAGAAGGCATCAGATGCAATTCAAAATAGCTTTATATTGGAAGAAGGCGTGGTTGCGAACCGATTTCACCCATATTTCGTACATGTCATCAGGGTGTCAAGAAAATATTATATACCGAATTTCATTGAAATCGGTCTAGTAGCTCCTGAGATATGGTTCTTGGTCCATAAGTGGGCGACGCCACGCCCATTTTCAATTTTTAAAAAAAGCATGGGTGCAGCTTCCTTCTGCCACTTCTTCCGTAAAATTTAGTGTTTCTGACGTTTTTTGTTAGTCGGTTATCGCACTTTTAGTGATTTTGAACATAACCTTTGTATGGGAGGTGGGCGTGGTTATTATCCGATTTCTTCCATTTTTGAACTGTACATGGAAATGCCTGAAGGAAACGACTCTGTAGACTTTGGTTGACATAGCTATAGTAGTTTCCGAGATATGTACAAAAAACTTAGTAGGGGGCGGGGCCACGCCCACTTTTTCAAAACAATTGCGTCCAAATATGCTCCTCCTAATGCGATCCTTTTAAAGCCAAATTTACTTTTAATATCTTTTTATTTATGGCTTAGTTATGACACTTTATAGGTTTTCGGTTTCCGCCATTTTGTGGGCGTGGCAGTGGGCCGATTTTGCCCATCTTCGAACTTAACCTTCTTATGGAGCCAAGGAATACGTGTACCAAGTTTCATCATGATATCTCAATTTTTACTCAAGTTACAGCTTGCACGGACGGACGGACAGACGGACGGACGGACAGACAGACATCCGGATTTCGACTCTACTCGTCACCCTGATCACTTTGGTATACATAACCCTATATCTGACTCTTTTAGTTTTAGGACTTACAAACAACCGTTATGTGAACAAAACTATAATACTCTCCTTAGCAACATTGTTGCGAGAGTATAAAAAGTAGTTCTATATGGAAAATTTGAGATCAAGTGAAGAGTTTGTTGGAAAAGCGGCTTTTTGAGATACAAAATTTAGAAAATCTGTGGGTCCAAATCCTTTTTAATAAATGGCATATCTTTCGTTATTCACACACTCTACCGAATGAAAGTGGAGTTGCCAGTTCGTCGAAATTTTGAGAGTATTTACAAATTATTTTGTCAATATGTGTATTATGCAGAACATCATATATCCTTTTCTTATCACTTGAAGACAACTGAAGGTTCGCCTTCGCGTATAACTTAATGCCTTTATTGAACTATTTACTTGACTTTGCGAGCCGATAAAATCAAGCAAAAAAGCTACCTCGCTTCCAAGGTACACAGCTCTCAAATGCTTAACTTCTTCTTTTTGAAATTATGAATAATTCATTTTTGTTATTACAGCACTTCATTGCAATTACCATAACGTTCGTCCGTTCTCGTCGCCACTGCGACCAGTAACAACATTCTTGGCACTTAAACGTCGAGCCGGATAGTTATCCACAGGCACTGCAGGACAGCCGCGCTGGCAGACATAAGCTCGCTGGCTAATCAACCTTTCTAACCAAATACCAGATGTTTGTACGTACGTGTGCTGTTGTGGAAGTTTCTTAGCTGCTAATTTGAATATAAATGCATTCATAATAATTTGCCAGCCAGTGTCGTGCCAAGAAATGTAAACAACTTTGGCTCAGTTGCT
Source organism: Bactrocera tryoni (assembly GCF_016617805.1). NCBI lineage: Eukaryota > Metazoa > Arthropoda > Insecta > Diptera > Tephritidae > Bactrocera > Bactrocera tryoni. The sequence goes on from NC_052499.1 coordinate 49,011,536, forward strand.
ACATTTCATTTACTTGGAGTTGTTTGTTTTTTGTTATTTGCCAAGTTTATGTGTAGCCAGACTAGTTGACTACACGAACGTGTGGTACAGTGGTTTAAAAAGTGAATAGGCTTATTTATAAATTCTGATCTTTATAATTACTCAGCGAGTCCCAGAAAATAGTAGGGTTACTTTTTCTGAGTAAAGTTCTACGTCGACTCGCATTACTAGCTTTCTTTGTGCTGAATATAGTCTGTATTTATTTGACTCGCACTATTCCATGGACCATTCGTGAAGTCATCGAAGACTTGCCTAATCCGAGTCGTCCATCCACTTATGTTAATAACGAGATAATTAAAAAACAGTGCTTTAAAATCATCTTGTTGGCATCAGCGAGATAGCAGAGGAGCTCAACATATCTGATGGATCAACTCTGCGAATTTTGATCAGGATTTCGGGTTTGAAACATGAGTCTTTTGCAAAGCTGAAGTCAAGTATAGGTTGCAAACGAGATGGTTGACAAGATTAGTAAGGTTAGTTAGCATGGCTGACACTAAGGCGCTCCAAAAATGAGTGGAAACTGAAAAAAACAAAATTCGGTCAAGTCCATAACAGCCGAGGCTTATAAATTGCATTAAGCTTTAGGGTGCTTGATGGACTCTGGGCCTATTTTTAAGGTCCGTTTCAAATTTGATTGGATCGAAGAGCAATCATTAAGAGCATGAGCTCATTATGTGGGCTAGACTGAGCTCCAAAGTCGAAAATATGTAGTTGGCCGAATTCTTCATATTACTATAACCATGAGCTAGAGAAGAATTTTAACTCCGACTATAATTAGTCGAAACCTCAAAATCGAAATTCACTGAAATCTATCCCAGCCGCGGCTTATAAATTGCGTTGAGCGGTAACATGTTTATTTGACTCCAGAGCCTTTTTTAAGGTCCGTGTCAAATTTGATCCTATCATAGAACAAACATTGAGAGCATGAACCCATTATGTGGTCTGGACTGACCTCCAGGGGCGGAAATAAGTAGTTGGCCGAATACTTCATGTTACCATAACCTCGAACTCGAGAATATTTCTAACTCCGACCTTATACCGACCTTTATACCACTTCAATAAAAATATTACACATTTCTAAAAAATCTCATCCATACTCTATTAGTTACATAACATACAAACATAATTTATTCCGATTATATTAACTTAGCCTGACATCTACATACATTTCACACAGTAAACACACAATAAATCTGTCTACCCAACCATTCACAACTAGAGTCGCAATTCCCGCAAGACGCAACCGAACGCAACTGAAACAGTCTGCCAACACACAATCAACAACGGCTTCACAACACAACGCAACTCTTGAATGTGACTTTCTTCTAGAAGTGGAATTGTCTTAAGAGCAGCTGGTAAAGGCGGACTCACACACATACACACTTGCACTTGACTCATGGGTGAGTATTTGCTTGGCCGTAGTGACCTGGTTCACCCATACAAACAAGAATAATAAAGTTCCGAGTGCGCTTAACTGAAACTGCGCTACATTGGTCTGGTCTCGTCCAGTCTGGTTTGCTTTGCCTTGCACTGGATTTAGCTGGCTGTCTACTATGCGCTGCTTAGCACCGCTTGTCACTGACCATTTACTGGCAACAATCGCATTTTGTCCAGCTGCGTGCAGCCAATATTCGTTTAGCCGAGGCTTTCTTTGGCAGTTAGATGTTGTTATTGTTGCTTTGCTGAAACTTGCACGACAATTGTTCTTTGCCGCTGATTTGTAGTTATTATTGTTGTTCTTGTTGTAAGCAATTTATTTAGTTAATTAAGTGGGCGCCATTTGTTTTTGCCTTAACGACCCGGTGGACTCGGTTGACTCGGTGTCGGCAGAACGGCAATTGTTTAGTGCCGAGATTGAGGGTGTGTGTGCGTTTGCTCTGTTTATATATATGTCTACATATATGTATATGTCTTGCTGAGGTCGCCTGAAGGCTGCAATTGCCAACATTGTGAATTATCGCTCATTAGAAAGCGGCAAGGCGAAGGACTATTATTGTTTGGTATATTTTTTAATGGGCCTCATAAGTTTTGTGGTGCACAGAGTGCACACCTACACTTATAGAAATATATGTAGTAACACAAATACATACATATATATAATATTATATTTATTATTATTTCCAAATATAAATTTTTCTTGAGAGCAATGTGCGCCAACTGTGGTGTCTCACATATTTAAATGACGGCAAAGTTTTCATATTTAGAAAAACATAAATTCGGCTTTCAGTTTATTTATAAATTCATACGTCATTAACAAGCTGAAGTGCTGGAATTTTTAATGGCGTTTCAAATAATTTATGTCGCTATTAAAACTCAATTTAAATAGCATTTATTGGATACTTAGCTTAAGTCCTTTGAATTAAGTGCTTGAACATTATTTGTTTGCCATGAGTTAGATATCGTTAAAGCAAATGGTAAGGAGAGTGGGCTTAAAGGAAAATTAGTTTGTGTGCTCAAGCTACTACTATAGTCATTAAGGATTTAATGGAAGTGGATTATTGGAGGATGGAGCCATGTGTAGAAGTTCACGAAAGTGAGGAAAGCTCTTTGCCCAGCTGGTTGATGTCCTCGTTAGAGTGAAGGCTGGCATCACCGCCGTCCAAGAAATGCGATGGATAGGACAAGGACTGAGGCGATTAAGTCCTTGTGGCATTTACTACAGTGGCCATATAAAGGAGCGCAAGTTTGTTGTGGGATTCGTGGTGGGAGAGAGACTCCGTCGCCGAGTACTATCATTCACCCCAGTGGATGAACGTCTAGCCACAATCCGCATGAAAGTGAAGTTCTTTAACATGTCGCTGATTTGCGCTCACGCCCCGATGGCAGAGAAGGACGATGTGACCAAAGATGCCTTCTATGAGCGTTTTGAGCGCACTTATTAGAGCTGCCTCCGCCACGATGTCAAAATCGTGCTTGCCGACTTTAACGCCAGAGTGGGCGAAGAAGAAGGCACAACAGTCGGTAAATTCAGCCTCCACGAGCAAACATCCCCAAATGGGTTGAGGCTGATCGACTACGCCGGTGCCCGAAATATGGTTATCAAGCGTATTGTGTGAAAGATTAAAGCCCACCATCAACAATCTGATTGGACCTTATCAGTGTGGCTGTATATCTGAAAAACAAACAACTGATCAGATATTCACCATGCGCCAAATTTTGGAAAAGACCCGTGAAATGAGAACCGACTCACACCACCTCTTCGTCGATTTCAAAGCTGCTTTCGACAGTATGAAAAGGAGCTGCCTTAATGGCAGTAATGGTAAAGTCTTCTCTCGCCGAACAAAACCCGAACTCTACAAGTCTCTCATTATTCCTCCACTCCGTTGGAAGGACCAGGTGGAGAAGAACCCGGCTTCGCTTGGAAATTCCAATGTGCGCCACGTTGCGCTAAGGAGAAACAACTGGCGCGCTGCTGTTAACTCGGCTGTAACCGCGTAAGCTATACGAGTAAAGAAGAAGAAGAAGATTATTACAGGATCAAGAGATATGTGGGCTCATATAGTTAGACATTGTATTGGTTAAGCGGAGAATTTCAAAATGGATTCTTTGTACTTGTCCGTATATTTGAAAATATTCTGCCAAAACTTTAAACGTGTTCTATCAAAATACTGTTTTCAGTGTTGGTTAAGAAAATTTCTCTGAAACACTTCGACGAACGAGTTGAAACTTTCACATGACCTTCTTAGATACATATATCTATTTATCAAGTAATGATTGATGGAATACGTTTTTTAATTCAATTTCGATTTTTTAAGCCTCCTTGAAGTATAAAATTTTTTACAATAACTTACCCTTTTCTAAAGGAACCGCTATTTGGACACAAATCAAAACATTTACTAGTTCTTCATTATCTAATACGATATTCCGACCAAATATTTAAAGTGATTAGATTACGTTTAATCTGTTCACTAATCTAGCAACAGCTGTTTTTGACATTCAAAAATTCAAATTTAACATTTCATAATTCTCGTAATTATGTGTCGGTCGGTGCTTGGTATAAGAAAAGTGGAAAAAATCAGTAGCGATCTGTGCTCCCCCTCCTATTTTTAGAAGAAAAATTGCGGAGTGAAAGAGCACTTGTAAGTTGATTTATACGATAAGAAATATCTTAAACTCCATATATTCGACCCCTTTGGTAAAATCTTGAATGAGACAGCTTAAGGAAAAGTCGAAACAGTAAACTTTAGCCGGCAATCTGCGGCGAAGAGGTGTTAGCCACCGTTTTCTGAGATACACAAGATGTAATCTGCATCGTCCGTCTAGAGAAAAGTCAAACAAGATTCTATGGCCCTGTCATTAGGGGTGATTCTTTTCTGAATTGTTAAAAAAAAAACTTATTTCAACAAAGTACTCTTCCCAGTTCCCAGCCAGTTCAGTCAAACTAGGCTATGAATTGCTGATTTATGCAACAAATTCTTCAGATTTAACTCAGTGTCACTTCTTTTTGTTTTCAAACTTAAACGGTCACCTTCAACATTTTCAAAAGTTCGGATCATCACTAGGACAAGTGTATCAAGCTGATGGAGTAAGCTGAAAAACAAACTGATTTTCAGAAATTTTCATAGGCTAAGTACTTATCGGTCTCCTCGATTTTAAATTACAGCAACAAAAAATATATTAAGTTTTAAGCAAAAATTTGAAGATTTAGCCCTTTGTAAAAATATATGTCTCTTTCAAAATTTCATTGAACCAATGTTAAATGTAATAAATAATATTACAAAATTAACATTAACAAAACAAAATTCTAATCCACACCATCCAATATTAATTGGTATACCCAAAGGTATGTGTTCTAAGTAACCGAAACAGACCCAAACTTATATCCGCTCAAACACCATCAACTCGACAGAAGTGAACAAAACTATTTTAGGCTTTAGTTAGCGGCTTTCTAAAGTATCAAAAAGTTTCACTTCTCTTCCTCTACATAACCCAAAAACAGTTATTTATAATTTATCACTGTAAGCAACCCATTTCTTTCACTTTCGCTTCCCTTCTTAACCACTCAAATTTTATATTGAAAACCACATTTAATTTTTCGTTTTAAACTGCCATCATTGAAATTCCACTGAGCATTTTGCAGCATTGGCAACTCCGAAAAATGTGCCACAATACAATACCGTAATTTTCATTTAATTGCTTTCGTACAATTCTGGTCACAAATCACATTAATATTTATCGGCATATTCCGCACGTATACTCGTTCAACTAAAGGAAGAAGAAGAATGCATGCTTGCGCATTTGTATGTGGATATGTGTGTGAATGTGTGAGTGCAAGCCCTGAGTAGATGATTGTCAGTGCAATAAGGCATGACAAATAAATTTTCAACAAATACCGAAAGTAACGAAACGCAATTTGTACACACAGTCGCATAGATATGCGCACTCGCCAAATTACGTGTTTACGAACTATGGTCGACACAAATCAACAATAACAATTTCCTGTCAGCTATGAATTTCTCGGTTTGTCGGAATGTACACAAAATATTCGATTATTATTAGGCCATATATTTTGGTTGGCGGCAAAGGCAATCAGGTTCCGAAATAGTGAAATGAACAGTGGCGCAGAAAATCAGCTTATATTTATATAAACTCATACTAGCATAACTAAATTTGACGGTTTTAATATCTACTTACATATCGTCACCTAAAATGTAAAACGATTCCGCTTTCAGATATAATAATACATAACCAATATATAACCAATACATAACCAATACTTAACTAATGCATAACCAATACATAACCAATTCATAACCGATATATAACCAATTCCATTTTAAAACCATACTAAATATTTTTTAAATATTAGCGGTTTCTTTTATATCGTTTTTCCTTCGCCTGTAAACTTATGAAATGTGATGTTACGTTATTTTGCATTTTAGATGACGATTTACATATACAAGTACATATTTTTCAGCATACTTATATACATATATAATATTTTACTAAATTGGTTTCATTTACTATATATCGCCAATAATAAGATTACAGCTAATGTCCAAGAGCAAGCTGAAAGTCTTTATTTTCTCAAAGCATATCCGAATAAGAGAAGCCAATAGTATTACGGTAATAAATGCAAAGAAAAGCTGTCAGAAATATTCACTAATTACTTTCGGAAGATCTTTCAAGAAACAAGAGACTTATGCTAAATAAAAAATTATGTTATTTTCCAAGCCAAAAAATTTTGTATCGAACACACGGTCTTACGACATGCAGTCCGCATACAAACACCGTCAGCTACAGCAACCAGACATTTCAGAGTTAGTAAGCTTCTAAGAGCAAGCCCAGCAATACACATACGAATAAATAAGTTGTTGTACACAACTGAGTCTATATACATATAAATAAGTAAACAACATGCGAACCTTTGAACACGAAATGACCAACAATTCATTTGGGAAATAAGCACATGAAAATTATTGCCAAAAAGGTTATAAATATGCGTAAAGCACATACCAGTAAGATACTAACAATGACTGGCAATTGAAGCGATATTTATAGCTCAACTTATAAGGTATAATGGAAGCCCATATAAGGCATTATCCTTAGCCTTTGAATTGAAGAAGTGCTGGAAGATACAAAATTGCATTCTCAACTTGAAATAAGTTGCTTTAATATACGTAGTTCTTTTCTATAAATATACATATATTCGATATATTGTGTAGTAGAAAAAGTCTTTTCGTATTTTGTTAACAGATGTCCTTGCAGTCGTATATCTCCAGTGCTACCAATCACGTTCTGTCATACCATATAGTGTTGGAAAGTTGACACTTTAGGCTTCATTCAACCAAAACAAAAATAAATTCGGGGAAGTTGAAAAATAGTTACAGCTGTTCAAAAATGAGTGAAAATAATGAAGAAATTCGCTATATATTGAACTTCTTGTATAAAATAGGAAAGCATTACACGCAAGCCACCAACGAAATTTGTGAAGTTTGTGGAGACGATGCTGTATCAGTTCGCTTAGCACAACAATGGCTCGCTCGCTTTTGTTGTGGAAATTTCGATGTGAAAGGTGCACCTCGCTCTGGTCGACCTATCGTTGAAAAAGTCGATGAAATCATGGAAACGATTCACCAGTATCATTGCATAGCAGCCATGGCATCGCCAAGGAACTTAACATTCATCATCGAACGATTTTGAACCATTGAAAAAAGGCTGACTACAAAAAGAAGCTCGATGTTTGAGTACCACATGAATTCTCTGTAAAAAAATTATTGGACCGAATTAACATCTGCGATTCTTTGCTGAAATGAAATGAAATCGAAACATTTCTGAAGCGAATGGTAACAGGAGACGAAAATTAGATCAAACACGACAATAATGTGCGAAAAGACCATGGTCCAAGCCTGGTGAAGCTCAACAAATGGTCGCAATGCTATGATTGAGGCCTCGAAAGGTTATGCTGAGTGTTTGGTGGGATTGGAAAGGAATCATCCACTATGAGCTGTTCCACCTTGGTCAAATGATTGATTCAACATTTTACTATCAACAACTGATGAGAATGAAGCAAGCAATCGAAAAAAACGGCCAGAACTGATCAACAGAGAAGTATTCGTCTTCAATCAGGGCAACGCTAGATCACACACACTTTGATGACACGGCAAAAACTGGCAGAGCTTGGCTGGAAAGTTGTGATGCATCCACCACATAGCGCTGACCTTATACCAACGGATTACCATTTGTTTCGGTCATTGCAAAACCCCCTTAATGGAGAAAAGTTGGCTGCAAGCGAGACCTGTGGAAATGACTTGTCGCAGTTTCGTACAGAATGTTTCGATCTTAATAAAATAGTGATCAACGATATGTCGTTTTTATAAGAAACCGCTAAACCTGCTTGGGCTTAAGACAACTTAAGCTACTTTAATATTTTGCCACAAAATTATCTACGATGATAACTCTGTAATAAATTGGCTCATAGGGTGCACAGAAGTTCTAAAATTTCGTTTAGGTAAGGTTTATAAAAGTTAACGGTGGATGGTTCGTGGTAAAACTAATGACTTGGAACTAGTAACAAATTATTGAATAAAGTACATGAAAAATATAATTTTTTATAGAACTCATCACACGAACGTTTGTACGCTTTTTTCAGCGATTATAAAATAAAGGCAAATTTTGTAATTCTAACCAAATTTCGTGTGCAGAATCGTAGCGAATGTTAGAAATGCTCAAGGTGATTTAAAAACACAAGCCTAAGAGTGGAACAAAGTCTTCGAGAGAACGTTGTAGACATGCCTCGTTCTAGACGACCTTCGACCTTTTCAACCGAAGAAAATGTTAAAAAATGGAGTATATGGTGCTTGAAAATCGTCAGGCACGTGTTAGAGAGATGGCAAGAGAGCTCGACATCTCTAGCGAGTCCACTCGAATGATTTTGATGAATATATTGGGTGTGAAAAGGCTTTCTTGCTCGACTCGTCCCGATAAAGCTAATTTCTGTTTTTCAAAATGAGTACGGTAAACAAGTTTCTTTGGGCATGATTGATCGTGCGAATACCTATCCCATACTCATGGAGAGCATTTTGACTGCCGATGAGACATGGGTTTATGAGTTTAGCATGCAAACAAGTCAACAATCATCGGAATGGAACCCTTTTCCTGTTGCTCGAGGAGATAAAACAAAATAAAAGTGTTTCGATGACTGGAAAAATCATTGGCATAAGTGTTTAAGTGTCTGGTGGGGATTACTTTGAAAGCGACAAAACAAATATTTATGAATAATTAAATATTTTGAGTTTTATTTTAAATTTTCTGGTATCTTTTTGTCACAATTTATAATATGTATTTATTTTCAATTTATTTACTTAGTGGACCTGAGCAAATAACACAAGCCTACAACTGTATTTAACACATTTTCGATATTAACTTGACAAGATATATCCAAGAAATTTGACACAGATTATAAGCCAATATAAAGCCATAATTATCGAAAATATTTTTCAAATCGAACCAACATAAAGTTTAACTCCTATACAAACTGATCTATCAGACTCAAGTTTTTTTATGGAAAACTTGTAAAAGGTATACGTATTATAGGTTCTGCGCAGCCAAGGTTAACATTTTTTGTTGTTATACCCTGAACAGGGTATATTAAGTTTGCCACGAAGTTTCTAACAACCAGAAGGAAGCGTTGGAACCCTATAAAGTATATATATAAATAACCAGTAAGTTGAGCTGAATCGATTTAGCCATGTCCGTCTGTCTCTCTGTCCGTCTGTCTGTATATAGTATACGAACTAGTCCCTCAGTTTTTAAGACATCGTTCTGAAAACATCATTTTCTCTTCAAGAAGCTGCTCTTGTGACAGAACTGCCAATATCGGACCACTATAACATAAAGCTAACATACAAACTGAACGATCGGAATCAAGTTTGTATGGAAAACTTTCACTTTTCACAGAAGATATATTCACGAAATTTGGTATAGATTATTTTCTAAGGTTACAATGTAATATCGGAAGAAATTGTTCAGATCGGCTCCCTATAGCATATAGCTGCCATACAAACCGAACGATCGGAATCAACTTCTTGTATGGAAAACTTTCACATTTCACAAGATATATTCACGAACTTTGGTATAGATTATTTTCTAAGGCAACAATGTAATATCGGAAAAAATTGTTCAGATCGGCTCACTATAGCATATAGCTGCCATACACCTGGACACATAGTTACTCAAAGAAATGCACCTGCGAAGGGTATATTAACTTCGATGCAGCCGAAGTTAACGTTTTTTTTGTTTTTAAATCATTTCAGAGTTTTGTTTTTTTGTTATTTGAAGCAACCTCGCTGAATTTTGAAAACTATGCCAATGTTGTTTAGTACGTCTTAGCAAATTTTCCTTTGCAACTCGCTATTTTCAGCCCTTGCAGTACAAAAAGTCGCCAAAAATCTGCTCAAATTTTTCTGATACGCAATCAGACAAATTATAGTCCCAAACTAGAAGAAAATCAGTGGCTATTAGGCACTGCATTTCAATCCGCCATTAAAGGATCAAACAAAAAATATTAACATATTTTACAGCGACAAATGTGATTACTACTCATTGCTGATCTTAATCTTATAATCTCATGGTACATAGCCACAACTCAATAGGTTTATGTGCGACCAAATAAAAGCCACGCAGCACCACACAGCCGCGCCGAAACTGTATATACAAAGACACAACACACACATTGCCACACATGAGAGCTTGAAAGCCTCGTAAATTGCACACATAAAAGTAGAAGCACACAAAAAAAGTACAGCCGACATAACAATAACAATTGCAATGCATATAAACATATGTAAATATGTATGCATTAACATCGAGCATATGAGGCATTGAGGGACTTGTCTACCCTTGGTTAGCGCTGTCTTGTAGCGAACGCAACGGGTGGGTGCGACAAGGTCACAAAAAGCACACTGCACACATATACATAAATATACAGTGTAAATAGCTTGTGCATATGTAAATATTTATATATTTGTATTGGGGGGTTTCACTTACCACACAGTATTTCTCGCTTTTCTTCGAACATTCCTTCAAGTAGAGATGTGCATATTGATCCGAATAGTTGAGACAGGGCGTAATCGAGCCGACGCCCTCGTTATACTGGCCGCACATGTGGCACTTGAGCCCGTTAACAGTGGCAAGGCCGCACACCAATACCGTTAGCATAACGAGCATATTCTGGTAGCTCATCAAATTGCTAGCGCCCATGCTGATGTTGCGACGGCAGCGACTCAGCAACGACATATTGTCACATCCGCTGCTGTTGTCGCTTTCGTTGTTGTTGCTATTGTTGTTCATGTTGCTATTGTTGCGGTTGGCATTGTCGCTGGCATTGCCGCGTGCCATCAGTGACATGCTGTCCGCATAGCTCATCATGTTCATGTTGTTGCTGCTGCCGTTCAAATCGCTTGTAAATGGTGACATTATTATTTACCGTTTAGTCGCTTTATTATTGCTATGTCGGTATGTATTGTACTGCCTTTTCGCTGTATTTTGCTTACTTTCTGAGACACTTTCGTTTGCTAGATAAAATGCGTGTGGCTTAACGGGTTTTTCGCTGATCTCGAGTTTTTTGCGTTATTTTTGCCTTTTACTGTTACACTTTTTCACTCACTTTTAATGCGACTTGCTTATTGTTGTATTTATTTTTTTTTACACTCTTAAGTAGCACTGTTGGTATAGGCGAAGAAGAAGAAGAGCACTATCGCACTTCTCTTGACTGAAAATTCTTTTTATCTCACAGACACATGTGCTCTTATATGTACATATGTATATTTTTAACTGTTCTTATACGCTTAGCTGCTCACACGTAACTGATATCTTACTGCAAATAATCGAATTGCAAAGTGCAAATATTTGATTTGCTGCTCGGCATCGAAATGTGATTTTAATTCTTCATTTAAATGCAAGCACGCTCTCAAATGGCTCAACGAGCGGTTGAGTAGTTGATTGAATGATTGGTAGCAGCAGCGTATGTGTGACGCTGGTGGCACTGTCAGGCCATAAAATCGCTTGGAATACTATTATCGTCGTAATGAATATGCAAATCGTGTCTGGCATTGGTAATGATTCGGCAAATCAACGTATTAAAGCATTAAATGGCTATTCAAGAAAGGAAGCAGCTTTTGACGCTTTCTTGAAGAGACATTTATAAGCTTTTAATGAGTAAATGTTTCTGACAGAATAGGAGCTAGATGTTTTGTAGTGGATTTATTTTAAAATGACATACAAAATCAGGTGGCACATTGAAGGCTGCATGGAATTTTCATAGCTTTTTTATTACATACCATCTATGAAAATTCTATAAAGCCTTACTTAAGAAGCCGAATAACTCGAGAACTATTAATGATATCGATTTTAACTTCGGAACTTTTTTGTAGTAAATAAAATTCCCTACAAGTTTGTAGTGTACATTTTTTCTATAGCTCTTGTCATTTACGGGATATATACAAAAAAATGCGAATTTCATGGATAAATCAGGTTTAGAGCCCCGTACTACCTCGCCGGTGTGAGTTACGTCTTTGTTGCACTGGGCACTTTTGTAGAGTGAACAATTCTGAGAAATATGTGTCTAAAGTCAAAGGGATGCCATAAAATAGCTCTGATCTGTAGGAATTTAAAGAAAAAACATCAGGTTTGTAGTGTATTTTCTTTGGAAAATTTTTACATGCCTTGGTCCAGTTCGTAATGTTAATATTAAGGGCTAAAATTTTCAGGGAATTTTTTTTAGGGTATTTCCAAGGAAATTTCATGACGGGAGTGAAAAAAATTAATAGTTAAAAAAAAACACCCTAATATGTACATATATGTATACTTATATATAATCACCTAAAATGCAATCATTAATAGTTCTCGAGATATTTGGCTTTTTAAGTAAGTCTTTATAGAATATGATCAAAAAATTTAAATTGAGTTAAATAAAAATAATAAAAATATTCCTTACGATTCACTACATTATATTACAGATATGTAGCATAAAAGTTTCAGCTTCCACTGTCAGATATAACCAATAGATAACCAATATATAACCAAAACTGAAATTTTGTTTCAATATGAGTGGTTTCTAGTGTATCGTTTTTCCTTCACCTGTAAACTTATGATAAGTGATGTTACGTCATTTTGCATTTTAGGTGACGATATGTACATATCTATATAGTCATAACGTGTCATCAAAAACTCGAAATTGAGTATCTTAATGATTACGATTCACTACTTCAAATTAGATACATAATATTACATATTTTCAACAACATATTTCCAACATTTTCAGGTTCTGTGCTCAAATATGAGCCAGTTTTAACCAATATTAAAATTTTTTTCACTCTTGTTCCATTTTATTTCGTGTTTCATTCACGTAACTGTAAATTTTCGAAAATGTTTTTACGCCATTTTGCATTTTAGGTGACGATATATAATATACAAGTATAGTAGAATGTCAGTTATTTCCCAAGTTGGTTACAGTATGGCACACTGTACACCGTGCCGTATGCGGAACATACAATTTATAAGGCACTTGTATGAATGCTTAGTGCATTTGATGCATAACTTTAACTGCGTATAACCTTTGAAAGCAAATTTCCATTAAAATCCAAACAGAACATTTTTGTAGAGCGCCAATACTTATATTAGAACATCTTTTTTTTAAGTTTTAGAAAAATTTACTTTAGAGATAAAAAGATTCAATACAAGAGATCAAAAAATCCTAACTACATGGAAAAATAATATAAGCACAGTTTCAATTGAATACAAAGAGCTCGCTTCACAACAGATCATTTTTCAGAACAATAACTGCAATTGTAGGTAGCGTCAGCAGAAACATTAACAAAGTGTTAGCTTTTCTTCCGGCCAATGGAAGCATGTATGCACAATCTCTGAAAATGTTGCAGAATTGTTTTGTATAGTTTAGTTCATCACGAGCACAAGTATTTGAGTGGCTCAATCTTTCAGTGAAGGTCTTGAAGTTATCGAAAATTTGCCTCCCCCCCTGCTCATGAATATGAAATCGTAAAAGTTAAAGAAATATGTACTTCTTGAAAACCTCCGTGTTGGCAGCAGAGACATAGCCGAGGATCTCGAAATATTTTATGCATCTACTCTAGACGTGTTGGATAATGTTTTGGGTATGAAGCGTATCAAAGCTTGACTCGTACAAGAAGACCTGAATCTTTTGAAAAAGAGACGTCGAGTTGAGGCTGAGTCCGTTGACAAAGTAGCTGAGAACTCTACATTCATCAAACGCCAATTTGACGTCAAAACTGTCCAATCATCGAACATATGACGCTCCAAATATATTAAGAGTTGGCAGGTTTGTAATGGCTCAGGAGGCGACAGTAAAGATTTGTATTAAAATACATTGAAAATACTTCTTTTTTTTTGTTTTCAAAGGCAAAAAGAGCAAGTAAGAAAGAGTTAAGTTCGGGTGCAGCCAAACATTTTATACTCTTGCAACTTGTAAGAATCAAATTCTGGGAAATTAATTAATCCTTAAGGTGCAAACCTTCAACCAGAGAATAAGCAACCAAGCAATTATATATAGAGTTTAACTTCTCTAACTTGAATCACGATAATCCACAAAAAGAATTCGAAATGTCATACCTCGTATACTTCGAAAAACATTCTATTGCCAATTCAAGAGTTTGAGTTATGAAAATTCACAGTTCACACATTATATATGTATGTACACTGACCGACATATTGAATGATGAATATACATAGTATATGGGAATTAGGGGAAATATCGACCCGATGTTATTTATTTTTGCCAATACTACACACAATTAACATGCCACATACTAATTAAATGTTCCCTGAGATTCGTTAAGGTACCACACATACTATCACCGATCATATGAAGTAAAGTCAGCCGGATGTTCGAAAATATTTATATACATATGTGACCTGGTCTACGGAAAAGAGGCTTAAAAAAATCAATTTTCACTTTTTAGTTGATTCGGATGGAAGAATAGAAGATGAGATGCTTTTTCACGAGATGCTTTTTTTTTTAGTTTTCGCACGTTAGCTCCCTTTTCGTAGACCAGGTCACATATATTATTTATATGGAGGCTAGGTCAAGTTTTCGGCCAATTTTAGCTATTTTAGGCACATTTTCATTGAGATAACTCACATGTTGGCCATTATATGCTGCTTAAAGTCACCTGGAGGTTCAAAAAGCTTTATATTAGACGTACTATCATCAGGAAAGGACTCTCTCTGGATTTCAATTATATATCTCACACATTGACCGATATTATTTATCAAAAGTACTGAGGTCAGCATATTCGTTACCTAGAGGCTTTGAACAGTTTTGGTTGGTTTGGGAAATTTTTGGTCATAAGGTAGGACACCCAAATTAATTGCTTCTTGATTTGTACACTGTAAAGTGAAAGACTCAAGGATTTAAATTGTGTTAAATGGAAAGTAAGCGTGATTGCAGTCCAATTTCGCCCAATTTCACACCATTACATAAGAATATGAAAGCGAGATACTAATTTTTCTATCTGATAATAAGAAAAAGTTTAAATCATTAGGCCTTCCCATTACAATTAAAAGCTAAAACTTGAAGAGCCTCTCTTAGAGGTGTCTATCAATAAATATTTTCTCGAGTCCGAAGCGAAAAAGAAACATTCGCTTTTTTACCGACCCTAATATACATACATTCATTCACATTTCTCTCACACAGCTGAATATTTTTTTAAACCGCCAGTGCTTCAACCTCATGAAAATTGATGTTTATACTACATATATAGAAGGAAAACAAAATATTGATCTCGACACGCTTGTTCGGCATTGACGCTTTTAATAGTATTTAGACTCTTTTGGATTGATTATGATTTCCTTGCTCAAATCTGAATCGCTATTTGTGAGAGCTATTCAAAAACGGCACTAGGTAAGGCTTGTTTTCTGATTTAGTGCATTAGAAGTCAAGCAATATTTCATTCGGAACACATGTGTAAGTCTCTTAAGACTCAGCGCTTAAATAGCTTTTCCAAAAAATTTAAACATAAAATATACTAAATATTACATATATAAGATAGCGCAAAAGTCAGAAGATGATCAGAAGATGCTATAAATTTTGCAATTGACCTCTAATGTCAGTTCTGTTTTGACATTTGTGTAGTAAATACATGCGAAATACACGTAAATAAACAATGGCACGCTACACTGCGTGCCACAACCAATATGCTGAAGGATGCATTTGGGGCTTTTTGAAGTCGCGGGCTTATGTCAACAAGCCTCATTTACATGATATCATATTCTCGACTTCATGCAAAAAAATTTAAAAGTCCAAATAAAAATAATCCACAAGAAAAACTTTTTAATTTTTTAAAAAAGTTTTTCATTTTCCAAAAACCATCGGTAATTTTTGCGCCAACTGTTAGTTATAACACATACATATGTAATATGAAATCTATATTTGCCAAAGGTATTGTAATAATAAACGCACGCAAAGCTTGTTTGAGGCACATGTGGGACATCATGTGAGATATCCTTTCGGTATAAAGTTAGTTGCAACTTTTGCCCACACTTGAATATATTATGATTTCAAAGTTACCATTAGTTTACCCAGAGCGACCATGTGCTAAATTTAGTTAAGCATTCCTCACAATTATTTGGAACAAGTTTTCTGTCATTCCAGCAACAACAATGAATGCATTGTATTTGTTTATTGAATGAGAGTCAGCATAATAATGCAAGAAGAAACATTTATCCTAGTTAAAGGCTATTTTAAAATTTCGATTACATGATGCTAGTTGCAGTATTGTACAAATATATATTAGGTATATGTTATTTTAAAATCATTCCGAGCTTGTTCTGTTATAGCTTCGGCTTTACATTTTGCTCATTGCTATTGATGCAAATGCCTCGAGCAGCATAATATTTACAATGTGTGGTATGGTATTTTGATAAGAATTATTTATGCACAGACATACCCATATACAGACATACATATGTATATGTATATTGTATATGCTTGTAAATGAATAGAAGTATATAGCAAAATATATATTTACGTAGTCTAAGTACTTTTGCAAGGCACATAAATATAATATAGTTAAGTGGAACATTATAACGTTTGCGGATTTTTTAAGAGAACTGGAGGGATTTCTTTCGAAAGAAAATTAATAAATATTACTACCGTTTAATCAACCATTAATGTGTTACTATTTTCCAGGTCTCAAAGATATTAGATATTATAATATGAAGTTTAGTTAAAGAAATTTTATATTTTGTGTGACGAAAATTTTAAAAAAATATATATTTTTCCCGTTGAAAGAAGGTTGAAGCCATGATCGTAAATGATATAAGCTTAAGATTTTGAACAATTGTACAAATTACTATTATATTCCAATTTTTTTTTTTGAATAAAATTCTTTGTATTCTTGAATATATTCGCCCATCACCGCTATAAAGATTGGTGTAAATAGCAGCCCTATATTTTGTCTGGGGCTAAAGTACAGTTATTCGTATATTATTAAGTTATAATAAGGCTAAAATACAGCTATTGGTGTATAATCAAGCTATAATGTAACTATAGTTTAAGAAAAAGATAATTGTTTACGCTAAGAAAAGCGAAGCATTAGCCGTAGC
The DNA here is from genome assembly GCF_016617805.1 of Bactrocera tryoni. NCBI lineage: Eukaryota > Metazoa > Arthropoda > Insecta > Diptera > Tephritidae > Bactrocera > Bactrocera tryoni. The sequence goes on from NC_052499.1 coordinate 49,028,657, forward strand.
AATTAGTCTATCTTGTCTTTATAACACTATCCCTTTCCATTACAACTATAGAGAAAACTTTGAGAATCCTAGAATTATCAATAATATATTATATGAATCTCAGCTGCGGTGTCAAGCATCTAACTTACGACCTCTACTCGACATCGTTACCATAAAAGGTTGAAGTATTTCGCTACGAGTCCAGCATTGGCAGGCTTCATACCCAAAATATTACAAAATATTAACCAAAATGTGGAGTGTCCAACCATAAAGTATGTTGAGATCTTCTGCTAACATTCTAATGCCAACAAGAAGATTTCCAGGAACTGTTTTTTTTTTACCTTTTCGACCTTCACTGATTACACTACTCAACAAAATTGAAAGAAAAACTTGCGACTTATGTGCTAATGTCTGTGCGCTATTTGAGGTGTTCTGATTATGAAGCACAGAAAGTTTCCATCACGTACAGCTTTTTTTGTCATTTTAGTAAATGTTAATAGTTTGATACCTTAACCCCTTGACCTTGACACAAAACAATCCAAACTGTTTGGACATTTTGACCACCATTATGGGTTTTAGCAACCCATATTTAGCAAACAAAAAGCCTCTAACATCACAGTCATTCACAAGACAGTCGGCGAACCACGTTCAGAACGACCATCAACATCAACTGAGGATCAACACGGAAATAAAATAAAGAATTTAGTGCTTGACAATCGACGATTAACAGTCAGAGATCTTACTGACATCGTTAGAATAACGAAGGGATCTGTCAAAACCATTATGAAAAATCATTTGATCATGCTTTCCGACTACTAAGATGTCACGAGCCGTATTATTACAGCCGATGAGTCTTGAATCTACGCTTACGACCCGGAAAAGGACGAACAATCGGCCGAATATTGAGGCAAAGGTGAGCCGAAACCGAAAAACCACGTCAATGCAGGTCAAAAATCAAGGTTATATTGAAAGTATTCTTCGATTATCGAGGTGTGATGCACTCCGAATTCCTTTCGACCCGCCAAACTGTCAACAAGTAATACTATTTGAGTATTATGCATCGTTTGGCGAAGCTTTTCGTAAATAGAGACCGGAATTATGGACCGACAACTCTTGGTTTTTGCACAACGGTAATGCACCGTCACATACTGCATTGATTTTTCGTAAAATTTCCAACCAATATCGTGCCGCAACCACCGTATTTGCCTGATTTAGCTCGGTGTGACTTCTGGCTACTCAGCAAACTCAAACGAACGCTCAGGGGAAACCGGTTTGAGTCAATTGAAGACATTGAATGGCCTGTATTGAAGGCTATTCCGTAAAATTAGCAACCGTTCGAGTATTGAAAAAACCCTTCGCACAAGTCTATTGATGTCAAGGGAAATTACTTTGAAGAGGACGACATGAATTTTTGAAAATTATGAGCAAAGTCTTACTATTTTTTGCTCATAGTAGTACATCTGTTCAGAAAAGGAAATATCTGTCTTAGATATATCTCAGAAAACTCTAATTTATCCATAAAAGCAGAGCATGCAGCCCAGCAAGCAAACAGTCTGTTTTGCAAATTAATTTCGAACTCGAAATTTTCAATTTTTCTGAGAACTTCCTGTAAATGGAATATAACTTAGTATTCATTAAAATTCAAGCTTCTATTATTCTTTTAAAGCAATTAACTTGCACACACATTCAAACACAGCGATACCAAAAGCAAAGTTCATCATACGCCTAGTTGAACCTCGAATTTAATTAAACGACAAATTAAACAAAGTGTGATTTTAATTGTTTGAAAGTCTCGCGATAAGTGCAGCAAATGCTTTACACTTCACGCATCCTTACTTGCGGCCGAAGTTTAGCTGCACACAGTCAAACCAAAAACAAAAACATCAAAGAAAAAGCCGCAAAAGTCAATAAATGGCAAAGATGCCTTGCCACTGAATTTAAGGGCGCAGCCAATGTACAATAAAAACAACAGACAAACAGTTAAGTAAACGCGAAGTTCAAAAGATTGCTGAGTGGCGCGAATTGCAGATCATACACACACCCACAAACACATGCTACTGTATGTGTGTCAGTGAAAATAGTTTAACGGCACACAATTCGGTATGCAAATGCTATGCGTTCACAGTTATTTAGTGTATGTGTTACTACTGCAATTGCTGTTGTTGTTGTTGCAAGCGCTCTTGCAGTGCAGTCACCCTAGCTGCTGTCGATGCAACATGCCGCCGCGTTTACAGCACTGCAAGTAATTAAATAGCGACGGCACCAACAATTTCGTCTGAGCACTGTGCCAGAGTAGTAGTTGTTTTTGTTGCTGGTGGCAGTGGCAAGGCTTTGCCATACAATTATTTGTCAATGTAATTATTTATGTAACACGCTTAGCACACACACGCACACACCCGCACATGCCGTACATATGGCGGAGCAGAATAAACACAACACAGCTTGCGTTCAGCTGAGCTAAAAAAGCAATAAAAACAATAACAAACTTGTGTTGCAATGCAATGTGGCAATTATTACGAAATAATATTTGCTTGCGGTGTGCCATTCGCTTGAGCTGCGCTTAAAGTCAGCCACTAATTAAGTGAAATGAAATTGTGTCACTGAAATACGGATTTGAAAGCATTTATTATTTTCTGTTATCTGTTTGGTATGCTTTTCCTTCACGTTTCATAATTTCACATTTGTGTTAATATCATGTTTTTCGCACAAATAAAGTTTTTTAATAAAAATTAATTTTTCAAAAATTTTAAATATTTTTTTCCGAATTTTCACGCTCAATTCACTTTCAAATCGCCATGAAGAAGAATTCTTTGCCAAAATCACACACAAGTTTAGTTAAACATTTTGCACTGTTAATAATATTATTTTATGTAAGGTTATTCAAATCTCTAACGCACTCTTCGGCATTTGTTATAGCAGCACTTCTCGCGCTTTCACCTCGTTCTTCCGCTTCTTCTTGCCACACTAACACCTCCACACACACTTTACCTCACTATTCTTCATGCACACTTTGTTGTATTTTTTGTTGTTATTATTATTTTTTTTAACTGCTACTTATACACCGTGTGGTCGCTTATCCGCTACGTACAACCGCTCGCGTCGAGATCGTGAACGTTAGTGATTTGCGTTGTGCAGCTGCATGGACCACGACGTGTCCAATCAAAACACAAAACGACGAAGAAAGCACGTGCAATGACGGAGATAGCACAGCGACTGCATGATGCCATGATGGGTGGTTTTCAAACAGTTTGATTGCCACTGTAGTGTATTATAACAGTTTCGTTTGCTTGGATTTATCGGTGTGTTAGTGGTTTATGAACGGTTGTATTTTTGTGTGGCTGTATATATGTGAAGTAACTACATATTGCTTACATTGCTGAACCAGAGAACTTAAAACATGTTCTCTGGCTGAACTTTAGACATCAAAGATTTTCCGAAGTATAGCATAACTTTCGGCGCATTTAATATTTGAATTTCAAGATTTTTGGGAATTTCTAATTTTAATGTCAGCTTAAGTTAATTTTTTTTATAATAATAAAATTTATTAATATCTAGTAAAAGTAAATCCATAATTTTTGCATAAACTTTTAATTTTATTTAGAAGAATTTAAAAAAATCGATTTTGGCCAGTTATTTAACGTTTTGTTTGATAACTTGTTACCATATTCAAAATTACTTCATAATGCCACTTTCATAGAAATCCTCATCCTTATTGGCAAAAAACTGGGTAGGTTGACTTTCACAAACTTTCTGGAAATCATTGGCAAAAGACAGGAACAGGTAGTAAGCACTCGGTACCAGGTCCGAACTGTAAACTGAGTATATTAGAACCCCTCTCCAAGCTACCAGAGCTTCAGGCGAGTCTTTATCAATATAAATATAATTGGGGAAAAAAATGCCTTTCCTATTGGCCAAGGCCGGATATTTCTTGGCGACTACTTTCTTCAGACGATCCAATTGTTTACTGTAAAGATTGGAATTAAGAGTTTCATCACAAAGCAGCAGCTCATAGATAATTATTCCCCGCCAATTCTACGCAATCCATAGCATACCTTTCTTGAACTTCAATTCTGGCTTGCCCAACATTAGCGCCATTCGACCGGGTGGTTTTCATTAGAAGTTGACAAGCTTGGCCCAAAGAGACAATGCTCGAAAGTTCTGCGAAAAGATGCAGCAACTAAGAGAAGGTCTCAAGACCGGAGCATACTCTTATAGAACCCCCAGAGGTGATCTAGTGACTGGTGTTCAGAGCTTACCGAAATTATGGAGGAAACACTTCCGCAGCCTGCTGCATGACATTGAAAACAGAACACCAGGAGATGGGGAACCCGATTTCTCAATCGATGACTGTGGAGCAGACGTTCCAATGCCCGACCATAAGGAAGTTCGAATAGTAATTACCCGTCTGAAAAACAACAAAGCGGCGGGGGCGGTGGATTGTCGGCCGAGCTATTTAAATACGCGGGCGAAAAGCTGATAACAAAAGCTGATAGCATGCATCAGCTTCTTTGTAGAATATGGTCGGACGAAGGCATGCCCGACGATTAAAATTTAAGTGTGTTCTGCTCAATCCATAAAAGAGAGACCCCATAATCTGCGCCAACCACCGTGGGATAAGCCTCGTCAACACCGCATATAAGGTTCTATCGTGAAGATAAAAGCCCACCGCCAACAAACCGATTGGACTTATCAATGTGGCTTTAGGCATGAAAAATCAACAATTGACCAGGATAGGGAAGGATCTCCCTGAGCCGAAACGACTATACAAGGTTACTGCCTATCGTATGACTTCTTCAGTGAACTCCAGGAGAAAATAATTCGAGCTGCAGATCTGAATGGAGAAGATACAGTTTTCATAAGAGTGTGCAGCTTTGGTCGTACGCCGATGATATTGACATCATTGGCCATAACAACCGTGCCGTCCAGGGTGGACACAGAAGTGAAGCAAATGGGTCTGGTAGTGAACAAGGGCAAAACGAAATATTTCCTATTATCAAACAAACAGTCGTCGCACTCGCGACTAAGCTCCCACGCACAACTTTGAAGTCGTAGATTATTTCGTCTATCTTGGAACTAGCATTAATACCAACAACAACGTCACCCTCGAAATCTAACGCAGAATAACTTTTGCCAACAGATGCTACGTCGGACTGAGTACACAGTTGAGAAGTGAAGTCCTCTCGACGCACAAAGACCTAATTCTACAAGTCACTCATCATCCCCCTCCTGCTATATGGTGCATGGATAATGACAACATCTGATGAGTCGGCTTTACGACTTTTCGAGAGGTTTATCGTTCTTTGAGCATTGACATAGTTCGGTGAATTAAAACACAGCGGCTACGCTGGCTAGGTCATGTCTTTCAAATGCATGAAAACACTCCAGCTCTGAGAGTATTCGAAGCAGTACCCGCCAGGAGAAGCAGAGGTAGAGGAAGAGCTCCACTTTGTTGGAAAGATCAGGTGGAGAAGGGCCTGGCAGCACTTGGGATCTCCAATTGGTGCCAAAAAGCGAAAAGAAGGACGGCTGGCGCGCTGTTGGAAACTCGGCTATAACCGCGTAAGCGGTGTCTATGTGAATAAAGAAGAAGAATCATACGCTTCAAAATGTCTCAATTTTGTTGCGTTTAGCAGATAGAAAAACGCATTGAGAACCCATGTAGCGAGCTTATTTTTGTAAATTTTTTTTAACCCAGAAGTGAATTAACTTAACCAATTTATAGTTTAGCAGCTAATTTTTCTATTCAGACAAAGTGAAATACATGCCAAAATATCTGCAATGATAGACATTTATAGTACAATGAGACCTAATTTAAGAAAGTTTTTATTTATTTAGACTGATTAATTTATGTTCTCCTCAATCCAACTAATATAATGCGAAACTTTGGTATACACACCGGGATATGGATAAACAGTACAAGGTTTGATACTCCACGATACTATGCCCAATTGTATAGAACCGTTATAAAGCAAAGGACCGCCTGAGTCGCCATTACACTGACCCTTGCCGCCTTCATCGACGCCACCACAAAGATGATCTGTGGTCGTGCGTCCGTTATGGCGTTCGGTGCACTCATCATCCGAGAAGATTTTCAAATCGACCTCTTGCACAACCGTTTGAACGGCGCCACCAGTCTAAAACATAAAATATGTAAACAAAAAAAAGTTAAAATAAAAAATAATAATAAATGATACGTATGAAAAAATCTATACCTCATTGCGTCCCCAACCAGCGAGCACGCCTGGTGCGCCGGCCTGCACTTGTGGTATTTCAAAGTATGGTTCCGGTAGAGTGACCGGCGCAATAGTTTTATAGTTGTACACCAACTGACCGAACAACTCCAACAAGGCAATGTCATTGGCATACGCGTCTGCGGGTCTGTAATCCTCGTGCACAATGATGCGTTTCACCTTCGCCACATTGCTGCTTGTGGCGGCGATTTCCGTCGAGGCGTACTGAATGCTGATCCTGCTGGCCGTTGCACTAACAACACAATGGGCAGCAGTGAGAATCCAACGTGGCGCTATTATGCTGGCACCACATGAGTGGGAACCGGTCGCACCGCGCAGTGATACCTTTACAAAAAAATTACATTTAAGTAGTTCATTTTCATTTTTTTTAGTTTGAGTTTAACGCACCAAAAATGGGAATTTCGTGATATCCGAATCAGTTCCATTGACAACACGTCCTTCAGGGTAGCAGGACACAACGCCTAGCAGTGCTACGAAAATTACGATGTATCCAGTTAACATTTCGCTTAATAATGTGCTCGGCACTTGCATCGAACTAAGTCGTAACACAGACTGATTTAATAGCCAGTTTACGGTGTCTTATTACCTTTGTTCTTAAGCTTAATCTAATCGTCTAAATACGAAGGGTTTTATTTTTATGATTGCCTGGTTTTTTATATATGGAGATAAGTTGGATTTTCCTGATTTGCGTGCACAGTAGCGAGTAATATAGTTTTATTGCTTTCACTGATTAAGTATTTCAATTACCACCGTAAACGACAATTATTCAATAAAATTTTGCAATTAATAGGTGCGATCGAACCTAGCGTCTTCAAAATATATAACACTCAAAATTCTATATGATATTTATTATAATTGTTATTGGTTCCCCACTTCATTGAAGAAAGTTTCGGAACGATCTAATATTTAATGAGTGTAAGGCTGAGTACATAGTGAAGTGACAAACGAAGAGTTTTTCGCCCGGGTTCATTCTAACTTTTTTACTCTCACTATTTGCTAAAGTTATACCTTTTTGTTACCTCACTCCAATTGGAGATTCCAAGTGTAGTCAGGTCCTTCTCCACCTAGTCTTTCGAACGGAGTGAAGGTCTTCTCTTTCATCTACTTCCCCCCGCGGGTACTGCATTGAATACTCTCAGGGCTGGAGTAATTTCATCCATACGGACGACATGACCCAGCCAGCGTAGTCTCTTAATTCGCTGTCTCTTAATTCTCTGAACTATGTACATAAATGTCGTCGTATATCTTATCGTTCTATTGACTGCGGTCCTTGCCAATGTACAAAGGGCCATAAATCTTCCGCTGAACTCTTCTTTTCGTTGTCACCATCCTTACCTTTGCACTTTATAGCAGGACGGGAATAATGTGTGGCTTATAGAGTTTGGACTTTGTTTGTCGAGAAAGAACTTTACTTGCCTTTATTATTTACTCAGTACGAGGTAGCACCTGTAAGCAAGAGTTGCTGCAATAGATTGGGCAATCGTTGGACATGCTTTCGTCTGACTACATTTTACAAAGAAGATGATGCATGCTCCTTATCAATTATTCGCCGCCGTGTTTGAGTAGCTCCGCCGGCAAACCATCGGCCCCTGCCGCTTTATTGTTCTTCAGGCCGGTAATTGCTATTCGAACTTCTTCATGGTCGGGCAATGGAACGCCTGCTCCATCGTCATCGGTTGGTGAATCGGGTTCGCCTTCTCCTTACTTTATGCTTTCACTGCCATCCATCAGGCTGGAGAAGTGTTCCCTCCATAAATTTAGTATGCTCTGGGCTTCGGTTACTAGATCACCTCGGGGGGTTCTAATAGAGTATACTCCGTTTCATGACCGGAGTTCTTTTGTTAACCGCCGCATTTTTCCGTAGAATTTTCGAGCATTACTTCTGTCGGCCAGCTTGTCAAGCTATCGGTATCTATCCCATCCCGCGCGTATTGTGGTCGATCGTAGCGTTGCGAGATAGGCAGTCTGTTTTCTCTCCACTGCGACACGGCACTCCTCATCGTACTAGCTGCTTTTTGCATTTTCCGGAAACCAATGGTTGAGAGTGCTCTCAGAGAGCAGAGAGAGGAGCGTTCGGTTGTCTCTTGTGATTGCAGCTTCTTGACGTCGAACATTCCTTGTGCTTGTTGACGTGGGTTTTTTTGCAACAAGACGGTGGGTCGATTCGATGTTAGGACCTAGGAGCGTATGCACTTCTAAGACACTAAGACATGATCGATCTGGTTGGTGGCTTTTCGATCCGGAGACAGCCAGGTAGCTTGGTGAATTTTTCTATGCTGGAATCTTGTACTACAGATAACCATATTTCGGGCCCCGGCGAAGTCGATCAGCCTCAACCAATTTGGGGATGTTTGCTCGTGGAGGCTGAATTTACCGGCTGTTTGCCAAATATATATTCTTCTTCGCCCACTCTGGCGTTAAAGTCGCCAAGCATGATTTTGACATCGCAGCCGGGGCAGCTCTAATAGGTGCGCTCCAAACGCTTATGGAAGGCATCTTTGGTCACATCGTCCTTCTCTTCCATCGGGGCGTGTGCGCAAATCAGCGACATGTTGAAGAACCTCACTTTGATGCGGATTCTGGCTAGACGTTCATCCACCGAGGTGAATGACAGTACTCGGCGACGGAGTCTCTCTTCCACCACGAATCCCACACCGAATGGTGGCCACTATAATAAATGCCACAAATACCTACTCGCCTCAGTCCTTGTCTCGTTCATCGCAGTCCTTGTCCCGTTCATCGCATTTCTGGAACGTCACTCTAACAAGGACATGAACCAGTGGGCAGCAGCAACTTCCCAATTAAGGAACCGGAAATGCACGAACGTGTCATCAAAAATTGAATTCAAGGGATGGACCATCTGAGACGTAACCACTGTCAATATTTGAAAGAGATAATCTTCCAAAAATAAATGCCAAAGAATGTTCTTTCGAATGATAATAAATATTTCCCATTAAACTTGAAGTTGCAGTGTTTTTTCTTCATGTAGGGTATGTCGAAATGGATCACACTTTATTATTTACGAAAAACTCAAATGCTAATAATATAGTTAGATAATGTTTGCTCTACTCTGAAGGTACAACGTGCAATGTCATTCATTAAAATTTCTCAGATTGTTTCGAAACGTTATCGATCTGGGTCTTGCCAACAAATCTTAAGAACATTTCACACAAAATAAATATTCGATTTTTTTTTTACCAAAAATACCACAAAAGTACTTTGCGCTGAAAACTCTCGACATTGTCCATTATCACTAAGTCTGATGTCCGATAAAAATATTGCATACCACGCATAGTACTGGAGCGTCGTCATAACGGAAGTGCGGAAATAACAACAATTTTATCTGATATTTATTTATTATCGAACTTAGTGTTATTTGGTTGGACACAAACTGACAAACGAAATTTGAACTCAGGCGCCAGTCTATTATAATTTTTATGCATTTCATTGTTATTAAATGATTGCTCAACAAATATTTATTACTAATATTTTTGACAGCCTCATGTGTATATCTAATCAAAAGTCGGCGTTGAAATATTGTCCGAGAAATACAAATAAATGAAGGGCCTACCTTGCCAGTGAACCGTTGCAAAATATATGATAAAGTTATCTTTAAACATATATTTTTAATAACAATAAATCAGGGCGCTGATAATGTCCTTCAACGCATGCTGCTTCTTCTAGGTAAATTTTTTTAGGTTTCTTATAAAAGTTCATCGCAAACACCAAAATTCGTTAGTTAGATAAATGTGCGGTTTCTGTCTAGAACTCAATTTGATAAATGAACGAAAATACAATGTGGACTCGGTGCGCGATAATTGTTTTTGCTCTCCTAAGCGCGGTTGCTTGTTTTCCCGATGGTCGCATTGTTAACGGTACAGCGACTGTGATTGCCAAATATCCATTTATGGTGTGTTCAAACTTCGAAAAGTGATTAATGTACAAGAACAGCAGCAAACTACTTATAATAACTTGAAAATGAAGATCTATAAAAAATTTGTTAAAAAGAAATTTATAAAAAACAAGTTCTCTCATCTCCCTTGTTAAGGTCTCTCTGCGCTTAGCGAAGGGCGCGCATACTTGCGGTGCGAGCATCATTGCGCCCCGCTGGATACTTACGGCTGCGCATTGCGTGTACCAGCGCGCTGCCAAGGATCTCAGCATTCAGTTCGCCGCAACGGTAATCAGTCGATACCAAGGCGACTTCGCGCCAGTCGAACGCATTATAGTGCATGAGAATTATACGCCGGGCGGCTCATATGCCAATGATATTGCCCTGGTAAAATTATATGACGGTCTAGTTTATGATTATGTGCATGTGGCGTCGGTTGCATTACCGGATCCATACTTTGAGGTGCCGCAGACGGAGACAGGCGCTGCTGGTGTGCTGCTCGGTTGGGGTTTGAATGCTGTAAGCCATGCCCCTTTTTCTCTATATCCACAATTATGATATAATACTATTAACTTTACAGTCTGGCGGCGTCAATACGCCGACACTGGAGGATGTTCACCTGAAAGTGTATTCCGATTGCGTGTGCGGCACACGTCTTGGTGGCCAGACTGATGCCAATCAGTTATGTGCTGGCGTGGATGATGGCGGCAAGGGCCAGTGCACAGGTGATTCCGGTGGTCCTCTGCTCTATAAGGGCAGCATACAGTTGGGTATCGTATCGTGGAGCGTGAAACCGTGTGGCGTCAAGTACTATCCGGGAGTTTATACAAAAGTGTCGCACTACATTGGCTGGATACGTAATCATACCGATGCAGTTGTTTGAATTTAGCAAAAATATATGTAACTAAGTCTTGGCATATTTAATTGTATACAATTATTTGTTACTTTTTTAGTTTTTTCTTTACTCATTTATTTTTAGGTAGCTCTAACTCTAGCTAGTATTATATTATAAAGTATCGAACATTTAACTCGAAACTGTTTTAAATTATCATTACGCGTATATCTATATATAAATAATTTATTGTCTTCTAAACGCTGCCGGAATGCTCGTATATATTATTTAAGTCATAGATTTATCAATTTAGGTTTAATTGATTTATTACTGAAATATACAATTACAGTTATACAAATGAACAAAGCTAATCGGAACTCGTGTTCATTTTACCAATACATTGATTGATGATGATTCCAAAAATGTATATAAAGGGTGATCCATTTCGAGATTACCTACTATTTTAAAGAAAACCACAGAAACTACAAATTGAATGGAAAATGTTTATTATCATTTGAAAAAATTTCTTTGGCATTTATTTTTTGAAGATTATCTCTTTCAAATGTTGGTCGCGACTACGTCTCAGATGGTCCATCCGTTTAGTCCAATTTTCGCTGACTCATTCGAGCATTTCGACTGGTAACTGGCGAATGAAATGTGTGCTGTTTTGTCCCAAGGCCTGAATGAAAGCGGGACTATCCTCATGAACTTTAGACTTTACATATCCCCGCAGGAAAAAGTCTAAAGGTGTGATACGAGTATCAATCGACTGGCCCAAAATGTGAAATTTGCTGCTGACCGAAGTGTTCTCTCTATAAATCCATTGATTGAACATAAGCGGAACCCCAATTGTCTATATCCTTGGCTGTTTTCTTTCCATCTACCGCTAATTAATGCGTCTACAGCGCCTGCCACTTCACACTCTTTCAATATCTGTTTAAGACTGGTAAATTCGTTTTGGATAGCATTTACCACAATGAGTCTGCTCACGAACTACCATATGTTCAACTGCCTCGAGGATAGTTATATAGTCGTGATGAGTGTTCAGTATGTACAATGTGCCTGAGATCAATACCGCTGGTAGCTTTGCTGCTGGCAGGACCTTCCAAGTTGACATTAGAACTGGGTAGCCAAGAGAAAGCAATCCTTCAGCGAGGGTGGTCGTAACATCTGTTCATATGATAGTAACGGCTGACGTTAGCTAATCCCCCATTTTCGAAAAATACTGAATTTACTGAAACCAAAAATAAAGTAAAGAAGAAAAGCCCGAAAGCAACGTTGACCGCCATATTTAGTATGAAACAAGTTACTCGAATTGGATACTGGAATGTTCAGACAGTATAGAGATACTACCCAACACGAAGTAAATATTTTGGTCGACCACTTTTTTTGCCATTTTCCAGTACGAAAGCAAGCGAACCATTGTTGTGCTACACGAACTGATACAGCATCGTCTCTGTAAACTTTACAAAACTGACGATTTCACAGCTTTTCCCAGAAGCGAATTTCTTCATTATTTTCCTCATTTTGAACAGCTAACTTTTTTCAACTTTCCCGAATTTAATTTTGTTCGGGTATGAGTATTGGTAATGGAGATATATGCAAGCTATTGACTACCCAATCGACCACTTTTTTTTTTTAACTGATAAAAGTGGGTACTTGTTATAAAATATTGCCATTATTTTACAATTTATTGTAAAATATAAATTTTTTATTGATTATAAACTTTTTTAATTATAATTTTTAAGTTTTTTTTTTGGAATGCTGTCTATATACAATTTTTGGTGGGTTTTTTATAATTTTAATTTATGAACATCGATAAGTATTAGTGAGCCATTATCTAAGATCAATAGAAAACGAGTTAGCTAAATATACCCAGTATATAAGGCAGGGCGATGAAAGTGAATTTAATGGCAACTCTAAAAATTTGGAAACTATAATGAATCTGAGTAACCTTTTTACCATCTTTCTGGTAGTAATTATAAACAGAAGCCTACTTTCTATAATGACGTCACAAGCTTATGTAAGCTTCTGTCAAAGAACTTCCAAAAAGGTGAAAGGACAAACTGACGTAAGTCTCTTTCTCTTATTTTTGCACCAAAAGTAACGAAAAGGTACTTAATGTCTAGGTGATCTTAGTAAACTCTTCCCTCTACTGCCAATTAAGTTCTATGTGTTCTTTGTCTCAAGAGTTCACTCAAAAGCTACCTTAAATATAACCATAACCATATTTGATCGTGCTATTTAATTCCCAAAGCCTATATAAGCCATGACCGAATAGGCAAAGGAATCATTCTTATACCATCATGTCCATTTGGCAACCAAAAGTAACTTATCAATTTTTTCAAAAACTAATCAGAAAGTTTTTATTCAGATTGGCCAACAGTAAAATATTTCAAATACATGATTCACAGTTCTCCCTAATCCAATCAACGTAATGAGAAACCTTTGTGTATACACCTGGATATGGTGGTACTGTACATGGCTTGATACTCCAAGACACAATACCCAATTGAACGTTGTCCTCAGAGAGCAGGGGTCCGCCGGAATCGCCACTGCATTGACCCTTCCAACCTTCATCGACGCCACCGCAAATATTGTGAACAGTTGTCCCGTTGTTATGGCGTGCGATACACTCTTCGTCGGAGTAGATCTTCAGACCAACTTCTTGCAAAGTTGTTTGGATGGAGCCGCCAGTCTAGTAAGAACGAAAGAAGGGGGATTAACGTAGTAAGTATATGTTTTCCAAAAGAACAAACAATTCAACATACGCCATTCAAACCCCAACCGGCCAAAACACCGCGCACGCCCTCTTCAACCTGTGGTATCTCATAGTCCTGTGCTGGCAATGTAACCGGTGCAATGGTATTATAATTGAACACCAACTGACCGAAGAGTTCCAACAATGCGACGTCATTCGTGATGTAATAACTCGAGTAGTTCTCGTGCCAAATGAGACGTTTCACCTTCGCCACATTGGCGCCTTGGGAACTGATCACTGTCGACGCGTATTGTATGCTAACGGATGTGGGTTTGCCGCCGTAAACACAATGTGCTGCGGTGAGTATCCAACGTGGCGCTATGATGGTTGCACCGCATGAGTGGGAACCAGTCGAACCGCGTAGTGATACCTTGAAGAGTACAAATTAATTTCATTGTTTCACCACACAACTTTTATTTAAGCAAACACACCATAAACGGATATTTTTCAATGGATGTCGATGTACCATTGACGACACGACCTTCAGGGTAGCAGTAGGCCACGCCTATCAACGCGAACAACACTAATGCGTACCGGGTCCACATAACGGAAGATGTAGAATTAGTTCGTTAAGAAATGGTACCTAAGACTGACTAATTTCCACAAATCTGTGTCTTTTATAAACACGACATTTGGTCCGATTTCAAAATTGTTCGTATTTAGATTATAGGAACGTAAACCCCATAATTCACACGGTAAATACTGGGCAATTTAAATCGATTAACTGCTTGTGTCTTCAATGCGCGTAGGTGATAAGCCATCGATAAGCTGAAAAACCGACCTCATTCTAGGTTATACCGTATCATTTTCAAATCCTCGATAAGATATCTTTGACAAATGAAGTACAATATCCCGTAAAATGCTTGATCGCAATCAGTGCTACAATTAAGATTACTTGCAACGAGCCAATAGATTGCCTTGCCACAATTTCGCATGTTATCGTCTATAATATATTTTTGATCAGAAGCAAGGTCGTATCCTAGAATTTGGTAATGAGCTCGATCAGCCGTGATCTACAATTTAATGCTCTCTCGTTGATTGGTTGGTCTTTTTGGCGAGTACATCGCTAATTGCTCTCTTTATTTTGAGATCTCTACTATTTACTACTTTCTTTCTTTTTTTGCGATCAAGAACTGTCAAAATTTTGCAGGGAAAATTCTTTGCCACTACAACGACGATAATAAACACAATCGAGGTCACAATAAAATAATGCTTTTTGAAAAATGCAGAAATTACTCTCAAAGTATCGAGTTCCTGCATAGCCTTAGCTATAGACATCGATTATAGCCGAGTTAACAACAGCGCGCCTAGCTTGAAATTGCCTTCCAATAATTAATTGGGTACGAGGTTTGACAATTAAGTAATGAGACTGATTTTATTGCCGCGCTTGTGGTAAACTTGTGACTTTCAAATTCCCTTTCTCTTTTTCCGGCATCCCTCTTCTTTCCATTGATATATGTACCATCGTTCTAGCTTGTTTAGTTCGCCTGCTGCGTCAAGTTGAGTAGACGTGTGCTTGTAGTGCTCGTCACGAAAATGGAAAAACGAAATCAAGAGCAACGCGTCGCGATAAAATTTTGCACCAGATTGGGCGAAACAGCTTCGGAAACGTACGTTAAAATTGTAAGAGTGTATGGTGATAGTGCTCTTAGTCGTGCCCAGTTATTTCGATGGCACAAAGAGTTTAAGGAAGGGCGTGAAAGCGTGGAAGACGAGGCGCGGAGTGGGAGACCAGTCGAGGTGCGAACTGACGCCGTGATAGCCTTGGAATCGTCCACAAAGAATTCGTTCCACCGGGGAAAACTGTGAATCAAGTCTACTATTGCCAAGTACTCGAAAGATTGCGAAAACGAGTCAACAGGGTGCGCCCAGACATCGCTCGTAACTGGATCCTTCATCACGACAACGCGCCGTGTCGCATCCCCTCAGCGTGTACCAATATTTGGCCCCTAAAGGGATCGCCGTGTTGCAACAGCCACCGTATTCGCCCGACATGCCACCCTGTGACTTTTTTTGTTTCCTAACACAAAATCGGTGGTCAAAGGAACCCATTTTGAGTCGATTACGGACATCCAGGCGGCCGTGACGAGGGTATTCGCGAACATCCCAGTCGAAGCGTTCCAGAAATGTTACGAAGCATGGAAAACGCGCTGGAATCGCTATATAGCTGCCCAAGAGGACTACTTTGAAGGGGATGGCAGAGTTGTAGAATAATTTTCAAATATATGGTTTTTATGGAATCAGTCTCATTGTCATACCTCGTATGTATGATGATATTTGGAAAACCATCAACGCCCTTACTCGTATTCAGAGACAATACTAGTGTTTTGTAAACTTGGTTGATGCTTTCCTTAAGGAAAATTACTTGTCTCTTTGTGTACGAACTGGACTTTAGCTGAGATTCTTTCCTGAATGATGTCATAAAAGACTATAGTTTTTGCTGTTTAGGGAAGGTGATAATATACATAGATTAGACTAGTCGGTGTTTAGATAAAAAGTGTTATGGTTGCCGTATACAAAGTTCTTGAAGTCGAAGAAAGGCAAGGATACTGTCTTGAGGCCGCGCTGAAGCTCTATAATTATAGCAAGGGCGATCAATACGAGGTGAACTGCTTGGAAGGTGCAGATAAGGTTATGGAAGCTCTATGTTTTTCTTTCACATATTGGAGTGTGTCGAGCAGTGTCTGGAAGGCTCCAGCTGATAATCTTAGAAGAAAGTAGACGCATCTGATGATGATATTGGAGTTAATGCACTTAATTTGTATGTAGATTTCTTCGATATTATTACCTCTTTTCAAATAACCGGCGTGTGGAAAATCGGAAGAGTGGTTCCAACTCTTATTTCTCCAGTAGTATAGTAGTCACTTGAAGCCTTGGCACTCCCGACTTTCACTCATCACCTGGGTCTAGAAAACCATCCCCCCTTTATCGAAGCATGCTCTGTAAAAAAAAAAACCACCCTGTTAGAGGACGAACCTCGAAGCTTTGGACTTGTCAAAAACCTTTGACACAGTCAACTACACAACTCTACTTAAGGACATCGAAAAATCTACGTTCCCTCCAGGATTGAAGAGCGATCTGCGATCATCCGTACTGTTTTGAGGTAAGAATTCGAAATTTAGAAGAATTAAACATCCTGGGCCTACCGTTGGACTGCCTCGATGACAACTTATCTGAACCTTAGCCTCCTAACTGCGACGAGCTTTCTGTAAGGAAACTTTATTATTTGTGTAGCGTATTATGGCCTCAGTGCGGAGCGTTCAACAACGTCTCTACGGAATCTATTCTAATTAGTATCCAGTCAATAGTCAATAGGTGTTGATCCCGCAATACAACAATGGATCAGAAGCCTTTTGACCTCTAGACGGAAAAGAGCAGAATGGAACGACGCTAAAATGAATAAAATGCTTGTGTTCACAGGAAAACACAAAATTCCTCAATGGAGGTTCCCTTCGATAAATGGGGCACAACTCTCTCTTAAGGACCGCACCTAGTACCTTGGGGTAGTCTTGGACAGCAAATTGCTGTCGAAGCACAACGTGGAAGAAAGTGTGAGGAAAGGCAGCAATGCTCTATATGCATGTAGGCAGATGCTCGGCACAACCTGGGGCCGAGTTCTTAAGTTGCCGGACCCCTGTAGTGGAGGTCTTCCTCTTCCTCTGCTTCCCTCGGCGAGTAGTGCGTCGAATACTTTCAGAGCTGGAGTGTTTTCGTCCATCCGAAAAACATGACCTAGTCAGCGTAGCCGCTGTCTTTTAATTCGCTGAACTATGCCAATGTCGTCGTATATCTCGTACAGCTCATTCTCTTCCGAGGCTGTTGGTAATTTTTCATTGGTATGATTTTTTATGTGGCGGGTCCCAAACCCAGCGCACAACCCTGCGGAGGAGATGTTTCGCCTTCTCATTTTAGCTCGCCTTCAAACGGATGTTCTTAGGCTACCCAGAGGATACTTGGTCAAAGACCGGAAGTCGTGAGCTGCTTGAGTCATATGTAAAATAATCGTTTCTGGCCACTCCTAAGTGAATGACGATCAGAGAACTTTCCTCACTTGCGTGAATTTCCACAATTGACTCCATCCTCCACGGACCACTACTGGTATATACGTGGCTTATTGCCTATCGGTTTAACCTAATCTAACCCATAACTTCGGTGCAATTGAAGTTATCTTTTTCGTGTTTACCCATTTCCATCGCGTTAAAATAAAAATGCAAATATCCTTTGCATGAATAAAACTGTATATGTGTTTATATATTTCAGAATTGGAAAATTATTTTAAAATTACTTCAATAAAAGCATAAATAGATTCTTAAATTCTAAAATGTGTGCATAAAAGGCAAAAATCAACATTAAGCAGATGCTATAAACTAAAACTAAGCGTATGCGCGTACATGAAAACCGCTGAGTGTGTTGGTGGCGCGCATGGAATGTGTGGCTGAAACTGCAGCGCTAATGAATATACAAATGAAGTGTCATTAATTATGAGGTAATTTAAGATAAAAATTTTAAAATATATTAAAGCGTTAAAGATCACAAAGTTCACAGGCAAAATTAAGAAAAACAACGGCATAGAAATCTTAGTACATATACATATGTACATATGTATGCATACATTAAGCTACATATATGTAAAATACAGGAATTAGATGCATGCACTCAATCTAACATATAAGCATATAGTTCAACTACATTACTGTATAAGATGATTTCAAATTTTCTAATATACTTTATGTGTATGGCTGCGCTTGCGCACCATTGCTTGGCCTTGTTAAAAAAGTTTTTTTGAAACAACTACTTTTATTTTTTTATTTGCTACTAACGCTAACAGTACATACCTATATAAACATATTTTCTATTGTGTTATAAATACACATACATATACATATGTATCATACATACATACATATACAAAATTTGTATAAAGCTACGAAAAAGCGTGAACACTATGCGCTGATTAAATTCGATTTAACGATTCGCTTGGTTTAGCTTGCACTGGCGTGTGTAGCACGACTTATGTTATTTTAGAAAAAAAAAACTATACGTAATTTTCATTATACTAAGTACTACTGCACTGAACAGTGGCGCACCGATGTCAATTTCTGCTCATCGACCATCTCCTTAGCAGACAGTATACTCTTAATGCTCTCAGCCTCCTTCATCCAGATTTCCAACTAAGAAATATTTTTCAATATTAAATTTTATTTTTTATTGCCAGAATTAACAACAAAATACCTGTTGTAGCAGCAAATTGCGGCGCTCGCCTTTCGGTTCATTGTTTGTGAATGGCACCAGCATGCCCAAAGCGTTAGTGTATGCCTCTAAAGCTGCCTTGAATTTTCTTTCGTACAAATAAAGCTCGCCTTGGCGTCCAATTTCCAGCGCACTTTTCAATTGTGGACTCGAGTGTGAGAGCGCAACTAAGGCAAGTAATTTGCATTATTACATTTTAATTAATTATTATTTAAATTAAGTAAATTTTATAAGCAAAGCAAATACTTACATAACTGCTTGTAGCGCACATCTGGCTCCAGCACATCGGCTATGTTCGGCTGTGTCGTTTGTGCAGCGGAGCTGCTCGGCAGTTGCTCCTGTTGCTGGGAATGCACTTGTTTCTTGTGTAGATCTTTAGCCGCTGCGGCTTTATATTCAGCATCGATTAGAACATTTTTGATTTCTTCAGCGCGTTTGAGGTAGGTAAGTGCACGATTGCGCAAAGCCAAACGTTTGGTGGCATCTGCTTCCTCAGTGATGAGCGGCACAAAATATTGCAACGCGCTGCAGTATAAATAATAAGCCTCTTTGTAATTTTGCTTTTCATCATATTCGACGGCTTTGGTGACAAGGTCGGAAGCCTTTTGTAAAGTCTATTAAAATATTTCAATTAAAAATATATGAAAAAGATGAATGTAATGTAAAGCCTACATGTTCCGTGGGCAAAGTTTTGAGATCGATGAAGGGATGTGCAAAAAACGAATCGAATGAAATACGTTTGGCCGGATCGTGTTCCAGTAGACGACAAAGCAGATCATGACACTCATTGCTAATGCTTGCATTCGCCGGTATGGTTATTTTCTCTGCATTGCGTATGCGCTGCAAGAGCTCTTCGATACTCTTGGAAGTGTATGGTGCCTTGCCAAAAAGGCATTCATATAAAATTACACCAATACTCCATAAATCGGCTTTGGCGTCATATTGATGTTTGCGCACTATTTCCGGTGCCATATAAAGTGGTGAGCCCTTAAGTTGTTGATTGATCTCACCCAATTTCAAATGTTGCGCAAAGCTGGAATTTAAAAACATTATATAAATATATACACTTGTGTGTATGTATGTATATGTGCTTACCCGAAATCTGCCACCTTTAATATCACATTTGGATTACGCGTTAATAATAAATTTTGTGGTTTCAAATCGAAATGGCAGATATCATTTGCACGCATATACTGCACAGCAGCTGCCAATTGACGCAGAAAAAAGCGGCAAGTAGCCTCCGGTAATGATTTTTTTGAACGTATGAAGGCCGATAGATTACCAGCATTACAAAACTCCAACACAATGTAAATCTTCCTAAAAATATAATATTACAATTCATAAAATGAATCACACAGAAAAATATACACATACTTATCATCCCAAAAGAAGTCTTGTAATGTCACAATGTATTTGTGGTTGAGTGAACGTAGAAGCCTTATCTCGGTAATAAGATTTTCGCGTGAACTATCCGATAGCGTTGACATTTCCACAATTTTAATGGCATGATAGCTGCGCTCCTTCTTGTGGCGTGCTTTATAGACTGTTGAATAACTACCAACTCCAAGCTTTTCCAGCAAGTCGTAGTCGGTGATGCGGGGCAGGGTCATGTTGAACGTGAACAAATAATGTCATATACCAACACGCTAATTCTTGTTGACGCACACTACAATGCACTTCACTTACTCCATTTGTTGTGGTCAATTTGTGAACAAAAAATATGCGCAAAGGAATAAAAACCAAAAAATATAAACGAAGAAATTGAAATGTTGATAATGCGATCAGCTGTTAACTGGAAACGTTGCCGTAGTATATGAGAACTGTTTACTATTTTTTAATCAAATGGAAAGGATGCAATAAATGTATTTTATATTTAATAAATTTAATTTATATTTTCAATATGTAAATATTTATAATAAGGCTCAATACATTTATTTTTAAAAAGTATTGCTTGTCAAATACATCGACATGTTCTACTCTAATTATTTATTTTGCACCTGTACAAATTTTATCCAACACTGAACTAATCGATTACTCACTCGATAACAAAACTTATTAGACAATTGTCAAAGTGGAATTATTCACATTTCGTGGAGCGCATTTTTCATAAACAGTAATGTTTTGTTCACTTATTTATTTTGTTTACCTTCAAATTATATTATAAATATAGATATTACTGAAACAGTGTATGGTGCACAAATAGTAGTACAAAAAAGAATAATTAAAATATTAAAACTATTGAATGAGTGGTGTTTCTGTTTGACAACTTGCCACAGAGTTGGGGTGACGCCCAAACTTAATCAGCAAACAACATTAATTAATGCACAAAACAATTTAATGCAGTGATTCTAATTTATTTGCAGTCACACATTTTCTACATAAAAGTTATTTATTTAAACGAAAAACAAACGAATAGAATTGCAGCTACATTGCTAAGGCTTCAACATGAATTATGGCCGTAAGACACCGTCCACGTATCGCTCCAACCATTCGGTGTACTCCCACACCACTGGCAGGTCAGTTATACATTTAGAATATTTTGTTAATATGTAAATATGTGTTTCTTACTTTTCTTAATTACTTTTTCACCAGATCCTCGACAAATTTACATTCGATAAAATCGCGGTCAATGCGCTCGGTGCGCGTGCCGTGGTATCAGCGACCTATTTTGAAGAACAACCAATACATAGATATACAGAAGAATTCAATGCTAATTGGAATATTCGCCATTGTAAGTTTGCTAAATTAATTTAATTTTTAATTTTTTAATTTTTAAATTTCAGTTTCTTGCACTCTTCACCATTGGCACTGCAATTTTCGATATCTACTGCTTAGCTATGGCTGCACCTGGCTCAACTCACTATGGTTACTATATAATCTCGTATGAATTTGTTTATGTCGGTAACAAACATGGTAAGCACCTCTATTGTAATTTTTCAGTAATATACATATATTTATTTAATATTGTTATATTGTTACAGTGCGCAACATGCTTATTGTGTTTGCCTTATTTTCTCTGATACTGGGAATAGTTATATTATTTACAAGTATTTTGCTTGTAATTGCACTTAGAAAGGTAAGTGTGGCTTTGTACAAAATATATACAAATAACTTATGCCTTTCCTATTTCACCACAAAATCTTGGTTTACACCATTCATTTTCCTTTTTACTCATCATACACACTACTTAATTTTCTTAACCGATTTCTTTTTGACTTCACTTCATCTACTAACATTCATATTATTCCACAAGCTACTGAAAAAAGGAAAGAAACGAAAGCACTTCGTTTTCATACCGGTACGACTCATTAAATACATATACTTATACATATACACAAGTTTTTATATTATTTTATGCACTGCTTATGAGTGTGCTTATTATTTTTAATTATCTACTTTCGATGCAATGTTTAGTAATTTAACTATTTCCGTTCACAGGAGTACGAGCGCAAAATTCTGCCTTGGTTGAACACATTTGCTGTGTTTACCATCTGGCGCTCACTAGCTTTGATATTCTTCGCAATAGTTAACGATTTAATCTTCGCTTACAATATTCTTATGGTATTGCTATGGAGTATCGCTTTAGTCGTTTGCATCTATGGCTGGTGCGTGGTGTACTCGTTATTCCTCGAGTTGACCAACTTGACGAAATTGGAGGATTTGGCACATTTACGCGTAAGCAGAATGAAATTTTGAAATAATTCAAACAATGTAAAAAATATTTTTAAATTAAATATAGATGGGCACGATGGCTTCTTTGCATGCATCAGCTGCCAATTCCTTGGCTGGTTCCCGTCCAACTACACCGCACAGCACCGTATCTACTATGCCTGTGGGTTAAACTACACTTAACAAAGCATTTAGCAACGAAAATATTTTATCTACTTTTCCACAACGCATCATGACTATATCAGTGCAAATGTATACCGTCCAAAATTCTTAGATTTACATTTATAAATATATTTTTTACACAACATGTAAGACACGAATCTCAGCATTCCACATGTATTCATTTTTTTTTTTAAATATATACATATATTAAAGTATAAGCTAGAAGCTCGAAATATAATAGCATAAGTGGATTAATAACTTGTAATTTAAAAACAGTGCCTTAGAACTTCTACATATCTGTTATGTACAATTTATACAAGAAAAAAACTTTTTTACAATTGAAAAATCATAATTTGTATGCAAATGTATTTAATGTTACACTTTAATTGTTAAACGATTTTTCTACCAATTAATAAGCAAAAGAAAGCATCATTCCACAGATTTGTAAAACTGGCAAAAGTATTTATGAAATATGAGCACATTTAACCGTCCGATTCGCATTTTATTGTGTCAATTTTTTAATAAATTTGTAAAATTTAATAAAGCTTAATTTTTATTTACTATATTTAGTACTAATTGAACTGCAATCCAGTGTTTGTGACAAACTTCCAATAAGAAGTGTACCTTTTAATCTGGGAATTGTATGAAAATATTTGTAAACAATAACAAAAGTCATTGTCAATATCAGCTGATTAGCTGTCATTCATTCACTTTTAAATAAATACAAAAAATATATATATGTATATTTGAAGGTATACCAACGAAAATTGCAAAAACTTAAAAAACACAAATCATTATAAGTTGCGACCTCAAGATTATAATAAAAGAACTTACCGCATAATTCTATATAGATGTTCAAAAATTAAAATGCCGCTAACATATTTTGGAGAAGCGCAAGAAGTTGAAAAAAGACTGGACGTTTGCTGGCCCATCTCGTTCACATAACCAGAACGGAAGAGAATTTATATTCGAACAACGAATTACTTTAGGAATAAGACGTTAATTTCGTTTCATGAAAACTTCCATACAAGAACTTGATTTTCATCGGCTTGTTCGAAGATTGTACCGTAGTTTTGAACAATAATGCTATCACATTTCGTGAAGATACCACGTCAAATAAAAACCTTTTCCAAGGACTTGATTTAAATCGATCAGTTTGTATGGCAACTATATGCTGTAGTGGTCAAATGAGCCGCGTTCATGGAGAAAGGAACGTGAGAAAATTTTCAGATCAATATCTCAAACTGCGGCCAAGCAGACGGACTTGGCGAAATCGACTCAGCTCATAACGCTGATCCTATATATACATAAGTATTTTATAGTCTCCGAATTTCCTTCTGAGTTTTACAAACTTCGTAGCTAACTTAATATACACCGTTCTGAGTATAAAAATTTCTGCTAACATTATAATAAATTTTCAAAACTCACTCATAACAATCGTTAATCCTACACATAAAAAGCACTTTTAACGATAATTGATTTTTTATTAGAATTTAATATGGTTTCACACTAAATATAAACAAATTGTACGAATTGCTGTGGACTATAACAAGTATTTATGGAATTGTGTACTTTTTCATAAGTAAATTAAAGAAAATAAATTCCTACATTAAATTAAACGTGACGGCAAGTGTAGGACCGGAGGTCTAACAATTACTTCACTTTATGCGGTGGAAGGTGTTCTTAAGCAAAATATTATATAAAATTTCAGTGACATTTACTTCAAAAACATAAGTGCAAAATTCGATGCTTAAAAAACAGCACACGTGCAGGCGCTTAGGCCGTTCATAATACTGCTTTTTATTTTCCATTCACCATTTCACTTTGTTGTTATAGTTTTGGGGTAAAAATCACCGTTAATTCGCACAAATATTTTTCGAAAGTCACCCAAATGAGTAGCTATTTCAAATTTATAATTCAAAACTGCTTGCAATTATAACATTTTTCTTTTCTTTCACTAAAACTAAACATAACTTTACTTCTTCATTTTAGACGTCATTCAATGTCATTTAGCCATGATTAATTCATTATTATCGCTGGCATTCACTTTAGCCAAATCCTCGACCAGCGTGTCGAGCAGTGCCCGCAGCTCTTGTTGTGCAAATTCCTGTGGCAAAGGCAGGCGTTCCAATGCAATCTTTATAATCAAACATGGATTCAACACGGGACAAACGAGCAATACGCCGCGAACGAGACATGCGAGATTTTGAGCTATCTCACTTTGACATAGACGGTGTTTGGCCGTGGGGCAGGGCAAGAGATTTATGCGAGAACATAAATCAGCCAATTGTGGTTTCAAATTCTCCCAACGTGCCTCGATATCTGCCTCCGTCTTCAGCGATTTCAAACTCTTGAACTGTGTGGGAAAGGAAATCGCGCAATTAATGAGTGTACAAAAATAAAAAAAAATTATGTGAACTTACCTTCTCATTAATATCGATAAAATCTAAGAAAATTTGTCCCTGACTCGACCAATTGGGTACTTTGATGGTTTTAGTTGCCTCGGCACCCTCGAACTGGCTCAACAAATCGTGTAAATAGTCGAGGTTGTCTGTGCGTGGCAAAAAAACAGAGAATTAGCTCAATTTATACTAAAATCAGTGCTGCTAGCGCTTACCATTAATAATTGCATCGGGTGCGAGATGTTGGAAGATGACTTCATGCGCCAAAGCCCATTGTTTGGCCTTCAGCAAATATTTTGCTTGCAATTGGTAATTGCCAATAGCGCCTGCTTTCACTGCTTTAGCATAATCAATCCATTTTTCTGGCACGCCCAAATTATTGATAACGAATTTCTCCTTCTCTGACAGCGCGACATCTTTGGAAACACTTACATAACGGTAAAGTACATTCTGTACAGACAATTCACGTTGATTGCGATCCTTTATATGCAACAGCACGAAAATGGCCCATTCCCAGAGGTCATTACACTCTAGTTGACTGGCGAAGCCAACATGCAATTGACTTTCGCTGAGCTCGGAGCAGTGGCGATAACCGATGGCCTCCAAAGTTTGCAGCAGTAACCAGCTGCAGGAAAAAAAAATTATGAAATAATACAACTTTGATTTTATCGGATTATTTATGCGCATACCTCAGGCGATAGTCCATTGGGTCGGCTGTGTGCGTGGCTGGATTCAGTAGACTCTCCATTGGATGACTGCGTTTGGAGTAAAGCTGCAGCAAGTGATAACGCAAATCGTAAATCACGTGTTTTTCATTTAAATTAGTCTTGTCCATATAACACGGCGTGGGCGGCATTGAGTAGAACTCTTCCGACTTGAAAGACTTATCGTAGGCCAAAAGAGCGTCGGTTATGGATGCAGTGGGCGATGAGAGGTACCACAATTGAATCTGCAAATAAAAGATTTTTTGTTATTTTCTTTTTATTTTTTTATATTACTTTTTTATTATTTTTTAATATTATTTTTTCATTTTTTTAATATAATTTTAAATTTTTTTTTTTTATATTAGTTTTTTTTTTATTTATTATTTTTTAATTTTTTTATTAAGAAAATATCTACAATACAACAAGAATGCACTCACCGCCAGCACTTTGATCCATTCAATGCCATCCAAAGTGTTGATGGGTCCATGTCCGGAATCCATTAGCGCCACCCCGGCTACCAGCATGTATAACTTCAAACGCTCCAATTGTATAAATTTGTCGGCTTCTTCTTTGTGCCAGGCGGCCAATTGATCCTCCATTAGCTGACGCACAGTGGGTCCCGATGAGAGTTGTGACAGCAATAAGGACAGATTTACGTCGTCGTAACGCACAGCCAGCTCACATGCTTCGGTCACTTTGTGACACATCACCAGGTCCAACAAGTGATCGAGATACGTGTTTTTGGACACACTCTTCGTGAGTAAATCTTTCTCGGTCAATGTATTCTCCAACCATTCGGAGAGTAAATTGCGTCGACACATAACGGCAAAGTGTGAAGCTGGTTCGCGTCCCTCCAGCTCTTCATGCTCACCCCATAATGCTAAACATAGTGACCACACCGAAACGGCATACTCTTCTAGTGGACTCAAATTAATTTGTTTGATTGCTTCGTCAAGATGTTTCACAATCAAATCGGTGCCATTATCCGACTTTATCCAAGGACATTCACTGCCCTCAACGTCTTCTTGCAGAGAGTTGTGCAATTGCAGCTCTAAATGTGTGACAATACTCTCTTTGAAGTGTTCGTAGTGCATGACTGAGGATATTTTGACGTGCTGCAATACAATGCTGCTGAAATCGTTTGAGCCACGACCCTTGAATATATATGGTGCGGCGTGGTAGAGGTGTTCATCTACAAAATAAAACAAAATATCAAAAAAAATTCTAAACAAAAGTTAAAAACATCAGCAACAAAAATCACATCACCAACAAAAATCACATCACCAACAAAAATCACATCAACTAAATTCACAACAACAACAAATTTCACAATAACAATAAATTTCACAATAACAACGAATTTCACATTAACAAATTGCACAAACACAAAAATCTACAACAACCTAATTTCACATCAGCAATAAAAATTCACAACAACAACCAGGTAAGGTAAAACTATTACTTTGCACTTCACGGTCCAAATTCTTGCGTGTAGATGGCACAATAAGCGTGTTCTGTGGACCAAAGCCCAGTTTAAAGCGACGATAGTTATGCAAACCCAAATCCGCTGCCCATATGCCTTTCAATTTAAAGGCCACAGAGTTTGCAATTGGCACTTGATGTGCCAGCCCTTTCACGCTGGCCACTTTGGGTCTCACAGAGAATTTCGGTAATTTAACCATTTGCAAGGGCGCTGTTGAGTCACTGCCTGCGGCGGGTGTCGATCTCTACAAATAAAAAATAACGGTATAAGTTTAGCGTCACTATCTACAAAATCACTAGAAATTATTTACCTCGGTGTCAATTTCTCGCATAATGCTCACAACGGAACCCGACGAAGATGGTGGCAATGGCGAGTTCTGCATAACGAAATCCAATTGACTCGATGCCTCCGATAGGGCACCGCCAAGGCCAGCCTCCTTCCATAACGAATTTTGCGATGAAACGCGCATATCTTGCAGATGTTTTCCAAATAAACCAGCGCGACGGCTCCGATTGCGATTAAAATCAGAGTAATTGTTTTCAAGCTCGGCGCCAGTGCCCTCTGACTTATTGTCTAAATCGTCGTCGCCGAAGAAAGAAGCCTTCATTAATTGCAGCTTGTGTGAGTCGGTGCCTGCTTCGCGCGCCAAAAAAGCTGTTGGGCTAGTTACGCGTGGAATTTGCTGTTGTTGCGCTTCATATAGCGAATAATCATTGCCATTTGCTTGGAGAAATTCTAATGTGAAAAAATAATTTAAATTAAATGTAGAAAACAACAAAAAGAAAACACGTACGTGTCTTATCCATCAACATGAATTCGGCGGACTCATCCATAGGATAAAAATTACCACTACCGGCTGCAAGACTTTTTGGATCTAGCGCACGTGCAGCATCCTCGGAAATCTGCAAATCGAACGAAAATAATTTGGAATTGTTTGGTCACTGCTTTTTTATATTTATGTTTATTCTGCTAAATATTAACCTTTTGGGCATTCTTCAGGGCCGCCATTGTAATTTTATCAGCTGCTGCGGCGTTGGCTGCTGCAACTTGGCCCGCTACTACAGCTGTGGCACCTTGCGCACCTGCTGCCGCACCCATCTTTGCTTTTTTCGGGTCTGTTGGCACACCTTCGTCCTCTTCATCGCTGTCGTTGAGTCCATATTTCGAGAAATGCTTCACTCGAAACACCCAGCTACCCGTCTCCGGACGATATTCAATGAAACGTGTATCATTCTTATCACAAACTCTGCGCAATTTTGCTTCCCAATCCATGTCGGCCAGACGCACTGGATCCTTAATGGGCTCGTGCTTGGTTTTGTCATGCGGCCAAACTTGATCCAAAGTTACTTGCGCTTCGCGGTTCAAACCACTACCAATGGGTGGCTTATTGTCATCATCAGGATAAATGATAATTTCCTTGTTTCGGAAGTGTACTACAGAGAAAAGTTTTTAATTATTAATTTTTCTCTCTTAAAAGTCTAACAGCTCTTGGGTTACCTATTTCATCCAGATTTAAGCCAGCCACGTCCATTTCCTTGCCAAAATACACATTACCATATCCCTCGCGGCCCACTGTAAAGTTGGGCACAATACAGGACCCATCCTCGGCAAGATAAGACTTCAGATCGTCCAGTGAAGGTATCGTATAGTAACTAAAATTCAGAATTCCCCCATCAGAACGCCTCTCTTTATTTTGTACTCCATCCTAACTTACCCAATGCGTCTCAGAGTGATGCCCGTAGGGTGTTCTTCGTATTCTTCTGCTGCTTCTTCGATAACCGAGCGCTCGTCGCCGGGATATGAGCGATTGGAGAACAAGCTTTCGTCATGATGTGCCGAAGCATCGCGACGTGACGTCTCGCGACTCGTTTGCTCTTCAAATGTATTCTCCAGCACTGTAGAAACAGACGGGCGTCCGACCGGTGTGCCCGTTGTACCGGCGCCACCCGTTGCGCGGTAAGTGTCCAAGGGTTTGCGTGGCACCAACTCAGAAAGTGTGCTATTCAGTGGCACAACGCTTTCAATGCTGCTATTCAAGTTTTGTTGCCGCATTCGCTCCACATTATTGGGATGCAGCCAAGATTCGCGACGTCCTATATCACTTTCGCGTCCAATTTTGGGCGCAATTGATGCTGTAGGGTGTGTGGAAGATTTCGCTGCCTCCGATGTTGGTGGATCCAATGGTATTTGCCCAGAGAATGATTCGTTGCGAAGCGTCGATGTAGGGGGCTGAGCCACACCTCCCGACTGGCGCTGTCCACTATTGGTAAGCGAATTTTGCGCGATTGTTTGTCTATTGGGACTAGTGTTGGTACTCGAACTATTGCCGACAACCGTATTTGCCGGCTTGGGTTTTATTATAAGTCGTTTCGCATTGGGCTTTAGGCTGAAGGTCTCCACAGTCGAATCAAATTCCTCAAGACCTTCGAAAAGTGATTTTTTCGTTAACGCACTTGTGATTGGCTTAACGCGCACTACGCTCGGACTGGAGCGAGTAGAAACCTTAAACTGGTTCATTGTTGTCTCGAGTATTGCCTTTTGCGCGGCGGGATTTGTGGCACGTGTGGCATCTGTTTCGTCGCTTCGTTTTAAGTCTTTGAAAATTGGATTATCGCCGTAAGGGGAGGTGACCTTCGCCAATATTTGTTGATGAATAGGCGGTTGTTGCTGTTGCTGGTTACCGCCAAGGCCCCCTAACGACATATTTCCACCACCGAGAGTACTCGAGCCAAAGCCACCACCTAAAGTGCCACCGGTGCCAAAAGCACTAGCACCCCCACCACCAAAGAGTCCACCAGTTGTGTTTGTGGCACCCTGGCCAAGAGTGGAACCGAAAAGTCCACCGGGTTTGGCTGCAGCATTGCCAAACAATGAAGTGCCAGTGGAGCCGCTGTTAAAGTTCAATGGTGCTGTGGAGGTTTGTGTGCCAAATGCCCCAAATCCAGTAGTTGCAGGTTTATTTAGTGTAGAATTAAATAGTCCTCCGCTTGTGTTTCCAAGTGAAAAATTTGTGAAACCTGTATTGGCTGTGGATGTTGCACCAAATGCAGGTGCAGCGCCGAAACCAGTTGCAGCGGGTTTGGCACCAAACAATCCGGTGCCGGCGGTACTTGTTGCTGCAGTGCCAAATCCACCAAAGCCAGTCGTGCCTGCCGATGATGTTCCAAGGCCGAACGCGGGTTTGTTAGCATCAGCGGCGGGTGCGCCGAACAGCGAAGTTTGTTGCGCAGGAGCTGCGGCACCAAAGCCACCAAAAGCGGTGTTAGTTTGTCCAAATGCAGGCGCTGTTGTTGCTGTCGATGTTTGACCAAACAAACTTGGTTGTGTCTGTCCAAAAGCAGGCTTAGCACCAAACAAATTAGAAGAGTCCGTTGTAGCTGCGCCAAAACCAGTGGTGGCTGGCGCTCCAAAAGGTTTGCCCAGAAAGCTATTTTGCTGTGTGGTTGCGCCGAAGGCAGAGGTGTTAGTTTGACCGAAGGCACCTCCACCAAACAAGCCTTTGTTATCTGTTGTCGTAGCAGCTTGTTGACCAAAAAGTCCGGTAGTCGGTTGAGCGGTTGCGCCAAAAAGACCAGTACCAGTAGCTGCTGGTTGAGTGGTTGAACCAAAGAAACCAGTAGTTGCTCCGGATGTGCCAGCCTGTGGACCTTTACGATTCGCCATGTAATCTTCCAAACGCAATTCTTCCAAGGATTTGCCTTCGTACTCTTTCATGGCAGTAATACAATGCTGCTTGGTGTTCACATTATTTGGTTGACCAGCTTTCATGAGTGTGTCGGTGCCAATTGTAGGTTGATATTTGGCTATAGAAGAGCCAGCATTAGCTCCCATCATCATAGTTGTACCACTACCAAACACATTGCTTGTAGTTGGTTGCGTTTGACCAAATGAACCAAAACCAGATGTGCTAGTTGCAGCAGCAGGTTGACCAAATAATGAAGAAGTTGGTTGCGCAGCTGTCTGGCCAAAGCCACCTAGCGTACCAGGCTTAACAGCGGATCCAAAAGCAGATGTTGTCGATTGTCCGAAAACGGAACTAATATTGGCCGCTTGTTGTGGAGCGCCAAACATCGATGGTGTTTGTCCCGTTTGCTGAAATCCTAAATCACACCACAAAATATATTAATTCCGTTAGTTACATTTTGTTTACAAAACTAACCTCCAAAAGCTGGCTGAGCAGTTGTAGTGCTGCCGAAAGCCGAAGTTGTATTTGCAGCACCAAATAATCCACTCGATTGAGGCTGCGTAGGATTGGCACCAAACAATGAAGGCGTTTGCTGTTGTGTGCCAAAAGTAGGTGCAGCGCCAAATGTTGATGTTGCCGGTTTTCCAAAGGCAGACTGGCCGAATGGTGAAGCAGTGGTCGTGCTGCTAAAACCACCAAAACCAGTGCCCGGCGTAGAGGTACCAAATGTGGGTTTAGTTCCACCAAACATTGTATTTCGTCACTAACTGCGCAATTTACCTAAAAAATGTAATCAAACAAAGTGCAACTTCTGACTCACAATAGTAAATTTCACAATGCATGCAACACGCTCTCCATGTGTGGTATGCAACAATCGAAAACAAAATTTATTAATTGTCAAAAGGTATCGTAAATGTTTAAAAAGTTTTGTTCTAAAATAAGCTTTTAGTTTCACTTACACAAATTATTTAATTTCTATTACAAAAATGTTTAAATGCAATATACAAAAACCGTTTACAAGCAGAAAAATGGCGCTATTGTTCGGAGTATTTCTGCAAATTTGACATATCACACTGTGCTATTCGAGCAGAATGTTATCGATACATATTACATACATGAGTTTTGTGATTAATCGCGTTTGATCTAAAATGAGCAAAGCAATTTTAATTGCGCTCTATATCCACTTGATGATATTTATTACAATCTAACATTAATTGCATTATTTGCAGCGTAATTAAAAATTAAAGCACGTCGGTATTGGAAGATTTATTGTGATCAGATTAACAAATATAAAGTGAGAATATATTAATACCTCCCACAAGCGAGCAGTAAATCTCTTGAGAGTTAAAAAAAATTTGCTTTTAAATATCAAAATTTATTTTGATACAAATTTAAAGCTGTGTAAGCCGCGCACAATGTTTTTAAAATTTCTTCAATCTAATATTTTATTGCACAATAAATTGCAACACATTTCATATTGCGTGCTCTTTCTTACTTTCAATTTCCAACCGCATCAAATATTTGCTTAACTCTTCCTACATCGTAAGCAAATGAAAGAATTTGTAGAGCAAAGCAAATAGCGCAACAAATTTATCGAACTGAAGCAAAATGCAACCATTCAGTCTTCCCTACCCAAAGGCAAAATTGAAGCAACAGACGGAAAATGTTAGTGAACGAGTGTGGAACAAAATAAAATGATGTGAACAAAACCGCGGCAAATAGTGCAACAATTAAAGTCTCTATTTTTTATGTTGTGTTCAAATCGTAATTTAGTAATTATTACGGGTAGTGGCACAGAGCGATTTGAAGAGAATGTAAGTTAGTTAATTACTACATATACTGAATATAATCAAGAAATAATTTCAAGAAGATCGAGTAATATGCGCTGTGCTGTGTAAGCTATTTACGCTGTTGGAACAAAGTCATCTCGATAAGGCGTGGTGATGAGGAGATGATTGTGTGTTAGGGAGCTGGTGAGCTATAGCCAACTCCGAATTAAAAAAAAAATAAGTTTATATGAATTCGAAAAAAGGGCGTTTAAAATTACACAACTTAACGACATTGCATTATTTTTGCAAACGAATATGCTTGCTAATTCTTTTTAGTGTGGTTAATCGAGTATATAATGTGTGTTTTATGTTGTTTATACGAATGTGTTTTACTTAAATGCTTGTGAATTTGAAAAATTATGTATTTACTGAAAATTGTTAAAAATTAATGATTCGTACAGTGCGTATTTATACCTTTTTAAAATTTTATGCTGTGAAAATATTTCTCTCTAAAATATTTCTCTATGCAAATAATGTAATAGCTCTCACCGTAGTCAAGTAAATTGAAACGAAAGTTAACCAAACTCATGCAAATATGAACTCGTTAAATTGGAATTTCATTCAATATTCATAATTGCGAGTTTATATCGTCAATTTCAAGAAAGCGGCTGATGTCGATAGTGATAGTAAAAGTTGTTGCGTTAGTGAAGTGTATAGTAAAACAGGAAAGATAGAACAACAACAAAGTGTCTCAATAAGGTGTCAATACAAAGTGAAAACAAAACAAGATGACGTCGACTGAATCGGCGACGCCAGTGTGGAAGGAGGCGAATAGCAAACGTGCTTTCGGGATTGGTAAGTTTATATTAGACAATTTGTAATAAATATAGTAAAAATAAAAAATTACAACAAGATTTTGTTGCGATAATGTAATATTAAAAACCAAAAAGATTCTTACTAATCAAAATTTAATATAGTACATACTTATGTACATATGTATATGGATGTTTCTGATTTCACATGAAATCATCACAAAAGCGCTAATGCTATCCACACAATATTTCATGCGATTTAGTAGCCCACTGTGCATGTTCTTAACTCTCCTCTATGCTTCAGTAACACTCCCTCAGTCATTATTATTCGGGGTATATGTTTGAATTTCTAAAACAATCTAAAATTTACATAACTTTTATACAATTTATAATAGTAAACAAGTTTTTCTTCTACACCTAGTATTCCTCACTTAAAGGTCTCCACTTAATTTGTCCTTTCAAAAAATTTCTTAGTAGGTACCATGGACCATTAGTGTTTCTATTTACCTACCACTTTTCCTCTTCCATTATCTTGTTCACCTTTCTTTTGTTGTGTATCATGCGGGCACCTTAGGTCATTCGTTTATTTTTAATGTTTTGTCTGGCGTGTAGAGTTCTTCACAGCTACAAGCCAAAGTGCAATTAGAAGGCTAAAGGACGGTAGCGACAATTGACCTCCTGCTGAGCAACTTGTTACATAGCATCATCGGCGTGTAAGCACGCACAGCAAATAATGCACACATGTTACCACGATATACATAGTCAGAATGTGCGCGCATTTTCCACATTTCATTATTGCTGGTCGTCCAAAATTTTGTACACACACTCCACATACATATAAACATATGTGTATGGGATTTGCCACGCTGGAAAATACTGGTCGCACTTGGAAAAGTGGAGCACGGTTCGTGTTTCAATATTCTCGTACTTGAAAAATTTAAAAAATAAGCATGCCAGGCGTTGCTGATCGGTATATTTTATGGTGACCGGCCGCTATACATATGTACATATGTACGTAAGTATTGCCTATGTGGAACTTCAGTAGCTCGTCATCTAGTGTAATATGGATTTTAATTTGCTTCAGATGACTCGCAACATAATATTATACATACATATATGTATACTGTACATTTGTGTATGTTTGTATGCACATCCCGTGTACTTGTGTGCTATGTACGTGCATATGTATGTATTTATGTATGCCCGTGTAGTTACCTATCAGCTACAGGTACATCGTCAAATATATTCAACGCTCTTGCCTCTGAAACACAAACTGGCCTGCACTTGAATTAGAAACAAGTATCAAGTATCATACGGACTTCTCTATTCTAGAATAGCTGTCGCACCGAGCGCAATAACTGTGGCAGTGACCATGAAACTCGATTTAATTATCTATTTTTCTGAGGTTTCAAATAATATGTGTATGTGTGTAAATATATATATCTGTAATTGCATTTCGCGTTGCATAGCTACAGCCTGTGGCACTCATGTTCTCTGCGTAATCTTTTGTAATCTGCTAGTTTATCGAAATGTCATAATTTAGCTGATTGAATTCTGCTAATTGAATTTCATAGTGTTGACTCTCTGATTGACCTTTGATTGAATGGCATTGAACGATTTCAACATTTAGTATAATATTTACGTTTGTAATGTATGAATAAGCAATGTTTGTTATTATATATAAAAATTCAACATAGAATACCATATATTGATTTTTTAAGTGGGAATGAGTTATTATACATATTCACATTCGTTTGTTTATACTGACACTTGCATTACATATGTATGTATGTACATTACGCAACATATAGGAAGTATTAATCAAATACTAAAAATAATGTAATATTATTTCTTATCTTCGGAGCTATTAATAAATAAAATGGTTTTATAGGGTCTTGGGCGTTTCTGTCTGGGTGTTAATATGAGGGTATAAATATTTACATACGAATTATATTCTTCCTTTCTTCGCAAAAGGCTCTAGCCACGGTCTATGTGTATACGTACTATACTTATATCTATATAGCCCTATCAGTCACTCGGGCACTAGTATCTCGCAACACCATAAATAAAATTCATACGACTAAATATCTTAATTCCCACATCTATCTTTAATTGTATGACAGTAAAGTAAATACTTGGTGGTATGTAAACACATATACATACATACATTATAATGATACCACTGGCCTATATGTATTTACAAAAAAATCACTACATATCTATGCACAAACTATAAAAAAAAGTTGTATAACACAAATCATACTAACTCCAATGGAAATTAATCGCATACAACTGAAAACTGGCGGTTCCACTTCGACGCTTTCGACGGACAATTCAATATTCCACTAGTGCCAAGCGCCTGACGCCCCACAGTCAGTCTTCAAGTACGTAAATAAGCACGTAATGCCGTCATAACAAGCCAACTTGCAATGAAAAATGAAAATTATAAAACCAAAAACAAAAGATAATTTAACAAAAGTAGAAAATATTTGGTCAAAAAGTAACAATTATTCTCATAGTACGCGTTACTTGAAAGAAAAACTTATAATTGGCATGAGGCGTTTCTCACCTCAAGCCTCGCCAGCCACAAAAGTTAGTTATACATATACAATTTTATGTATTATGTATTTATATACACTGTTGTTTATAGCTAATATCTATGGTTGAGCTGTCCGCGCGTTGCTGATATTCATACTACTTATAGCGACACGGTATCTCGGTTATCGTCACGTTATTACTTAGTTTTTTCACCAGCTTTTTGCCTTTATCTTTTGCCTGTTTTTCTTAATATTTTTCACTACTCATACGGCCGTCTTTACAATTGCGTTTTTTGTTTTTAATTTGTTTCATGTATATAATTTTTATTCCTTATTTCTTTGCTTGTCTTCTATCTCGTGAAATTCTCACTTTACTATCGCTCATTTTTTCGTTTACTGTTTTTTTATTCCAATTATATTCGATAATTATTCATTATTAGCAATATATGTACGTTTTATTACGCTGTACTGTGTTGCTTGCCTTAACTTTAGTCATTCATATCGTGTGTATGTGTTTGTTTGTAGGAGTTTGCAAACACTCGCACCCACATCATCTTATTCAATCATTTAGCCATATTACTGTTTTATTGTTATTATTTTTTAATTAAATCAATTATTCATTTTCCACAACATTCCAAATTCTAGTTATGACTTTTGCATTTCTTTACTTTTTGTATTTACGAGGGTGATTGATTTGTTCACAGCAAAAACATTACCGTTTTCTAAAATATTTCAAAAATGTGTATTTTTGTAATCTGATTCGGTAAGCTAAAATTTAAAAATCATTCAATGATTTTTGTTATATTTTGTGTTGTACTGAATAAACATGTTCCATCTTGTTTATTTCACAAGGCAAACAAAAACTTAACGGAAATTGCACAAAAAAAAAATACGACAATGTTGGTTTCAAAACAAACGGTGAATTTCAATTAACCATTTATTTCAAAAAAATCGATTATTAAAAAAAATTAAAATATACAAAGTAATAATTTTGTGTTGTACTGAATAAACATGTTCCATCTTGTTTACTTCACATAGCAAACAAAAACTTACGGAAATTACAAAAACAAGACAACTACTATGTACATATATGTATGTTGGTTCAAAACAAACGCTGAATTTTAATCAATATTTTTTCTGAAAATTATGAAATATGC
Organism: Bactrocera tryoni; assembly: GCF_016617805.1. Taxonomy (NCBI): domain Eukaryota; kingdom Metazoa; phylum Arthropoda; class Insecta; order Diptera; family Tephritidae; genus Bactrocera; species Bactrocera tryoni. The sequence continues at coordinate 49,066,002 of NC_052499.1, forward strand.
CATAATTAAAAATAAAAAATTAATTGTATCATTAAGATTTGTAAAATAGTGCAGAAGTCTTTGAAAATGATAAGAAAAAGAGAAAACAAGAAATTCATAGTAGGATGGATTTCAATGGAACAAGAACAGAAGAGAAAATGACAAACATTAAAAGAAAAATAACTTACGGGCGATCGAAGATCGGGAAAAGAAAGAAGAGGCCGTGGTTTTTTTTTTAAAATGTTAAAAATGGTATATCTCTATTATTATTATTATTGAATTATTTTTTATTTAATAATCGTAATTCTTAACGAAACGAAATAACAAATTTGAAAATATTCTTTTCATTTAATGTTTTAAGTAAAATAATTAATGTACATATATAATAAATATTAAAAATTATAATAAAATGTAATGAATAGCTACTGCTATTTAATTATATTCATTTAATTTAATTTTTATTTTATTTTTTTTTTTTAATATTTTTTTTTTAATATTTTTTTTGTAAATTTCAATATGTTTAGAATCTGTTTAATTATAAAAAAACAATAAATTACATGAAAACACAATGAGGATGAATCATGTTTTAATTAAATAAATCAAAAAAATTAAATTAAACAGATTTTTTTTATTATGAAAAAATTGTATGTATGTATAATATATGAACTGTAAAAACTAAAATATAGTATTTTATCATGTTGGCTTTTATTTTCCAAAAATTTGCATATAACTTTTGGAATTATTTTCCAAAAAACTATAAATTTTATTAAATTACCAAAATGGCTTAATTTACACATTTATTTGACTTTGTTTATATAATCATAGAGCTGAAAATAACTTTAAAAACTTTTCCACCCAAAGCCTCTTTCCACAAATGCATAAAATGCGCCCCTTTGAATTTCACTTCTTGCTGCTTGTTTACGCATTTAACTCGAACTCGCTATGTGGCCGGGTGAATGCCACGTCTAGCCGCCTCATGCCAAAACCGCGCGTTCCATACTCAAAGTGAAATACCCGAATTCGTATAAACATGGAGTAAGTATCCACATTTATTGGAGCTCAACAGCACTTCACCAGAGTAGACACCGCAATCAGCCTTTCCTTTATATACATTTACAATAAATATTTCATTTTGTAATTTATTTCTTGTGTTTCCAAAGTTCTTGGCGTTTTTCCCCAACACCAACTCATCTACTTATAATTGCCGCACATCTGTGCCTGTGCCGGAGGGTGTTTAAAAATAAGCTCCCTATGCTTTGCCAACGTAGTCGCTTCCTTTAACTTTTAATCTCTCTTGTTGTTGTTTTTGCTTTTTTATACACATTGCATTTGCTTTACTGTTGACTTTGCCGCCGCTTGAGCCCACTTGCATGTGCATTGGCCCACACTTCACCTGCCTGCCTACCGGTTGTGGCTGTGTTGATGGCGCTGCAGTTGGTTTGCTCTTGCAAGAGTCTGCTCATCAGCGCCGGCGAGGGCAAATGTGAACACATTGGTTGGGTGCTGCTGCTGTTGCATGCTGGTTGGCGCAACACGTGAGTCAATTGTGTTTATGTAGAGCCCTAGTTGTTTGCCTTTAGTCTTAGCGTATTGGGGCGCATTTGATTTGATGCTTTGTTTCATTATTTACCATGGCACTAGTGCGTTTAATGCTGTCTGTATGCTACTCTAATGAGTTCTTAGTTTTGTGAGTGGATAATTTAGCTCTGTATTTGCTCACAGGAGCAAGGATAAGCGTAAAAATTGGGCTAATCTCGAAGTGGAGTTTTGTTGAACATTTTAATTAATTAATTGCAGGTTTTTTGTGTAATTATTACGAGTGTAAAGTTTAATTAATGTTATTATTTTCGCTTGGTATTTTGAAAAATAATTTTTTAGACACCTCTAAGAAAGTATCTTCAAGTATGAGCCCTTGATTGTAACGGGTAGGTACTCCGCTACACAGTTTTCAGTTTTTTTTTATTATCAGCTGGAAATTTCATATCTTGATCCTCGCAGCCGTAGCTAAGAGTGTACACGATGACCGTGGAGTGTCGATTCGGCGATTCGATTTAGAAGCTACTCGGACTGATGTATGGAACGACTTGGTACCTTTTACGTCGAGATCGCTTCGCTCAATGGGCTCTTGAAAAGCTCCAGGAAAGTCTGACGTTTTCGAGCCAAATTTTGTTCAGATCTGAGATTCATTTGTTGCTCAATGGGTATGTAAACCAAGCATTTAGTTAAAGAGCAACCTAGAGATTTAAGAGCTGACATTTCATCCAGAAAAAAACAAGTATCATGGAATCATCGGTCAATATTTCTTCAAAAATGATGCCGGTGAGAACGTAACCGTCAATGGCGATCGTTATCAGGCCGATATTTGATGCCTGAAATTGAAGCTCGTTATCTCGGTGGCATTTGGTTTTAACAATACGGCGCCACTTCTCACACATCGCATTAATCAAAGAATTTATTGAAAGAACATTTCGGTTGAACCCGGTCGAAGAGTCCCAAGATCGTGTGATATCATACCGTTAGACTTTTTCCTGTGGCATTATGTAAAGTCTAAAGTCTACGCGGCCAAACTCGCTCCGATTCAGATTTTGGTACAAACCCTCACGCATGTCAATCTCCAGTTACCAGTCGAAATACTCGAACGAGTCATCGAAAATTCGACTCGAAAGTATGGACCATCTGAGACGTAGCCACGGCCAACATTTGAAAGAGTTAATCTTCAAAATAAATGACAAAAAATGTTCTTTCGAATGATCATAAACATTCCCCATTAAATTTGGAGTTTCTGTATTTTTTCTTTAAAAGAGTAGGAAACCCCGAAATAAATCACCCTTTATTGTATATGGCTGCCATACGAACTGAACAATCAAGTACTTTTTGGAATTTTGTTTTGTATTTTTGAAGGGTATATTTCACTCTAGTGCAACCGAAGTTAACGTTTTGTCTTGTTTCATTCATATTTTTACCCTGAACAGGGTATACTAAGTTTGCCACAAAGTTTGTAACACCCAGAAGAAAGCGTCGGAGACCCTATAAAGTATATGTATGTATATATGTAAATGATCAGTATGTTGAGCTGAGTCGATTTAGCCATGTCCATCTGTCTGTCCGTCTGTCTGTCTGTATATATACAAACTAGTCCCTCAGTTTTTAAGATATCGTTATGAAATTTTGCAAACATCATTTTCTTTTGAAGAAGCTGCTCATTTGTCGAAACTGCCGATATCGGACCACTATAACATATAGCTGTCATACAAACTGAACGATCGGAATCAAATGCTTGTATGGAAAACTTTCACATTTGACAAGATATATTAACGAAATTTGGTATATATTATTTTCTAAGGCAACAATGTAATCTCCGAAGAAATTGTTCAGATCGCTTAACTATAGCATATACATACATACATGGCTGCCATACAAACTGAATGATCAAATGCTTGCATGGGAAACTTCCTCATTTGACGATATATCTTTACGAAATTCGGTATTAATTATTGTTCATAGAAATAATGTAATATCGGAAGAAGTTGTTGAGATCGGCTCACTATAGCATATAGCTGCCATATAAACCGAACGATTGGAATCAAGGGCTTGTATGGAAAACTTTCGCATTTGACGTGGTATTTTCACGAAATTTTGACATGTATTACTGCTTAAGGTAACAATATAATCTCCGAAAAAATTGTTCAGATCGGATTACTATAGCATATAGCTTCCATACAAACTGAACACATAGTTACTAAAAGAAATGCACCTGTGATATCCTATATTAGCTTCAGTGAAGCCGAAGTTAATGTTTTTTCTTGTTTTTTTTTTGTAATAATTTTTATGTAAACTAAGTTTATATTAACTGATAGTTCGGTTATAGTTTTTTATTATAACATTATTTTTTGCATAAATAACTTTTTTGGCTTTTTTTGTAGTATTTTTTATTTAATATTTTTCTATAATTTTTGAAGTGTTTTACTTCTTTTGGATTTAAATTTTTATTTGATATGCATGTACTTTCTAAAAATTAACGAATCCTTAAATACATATAAGCAAAAATGCATACATATGTACATACATATGTACATATTCATATGTCTCTGCCAATTCCACCCTCATTTATTTGCTCACAATTTAAACACCCAAAAGCGTGATAAATACTTATTTACATAGTACATACTTATATACATACATATGTTTACACACAAACATTGTGTTTCTGAAATGGTTTCAACATGTTTGAAGTCCAATAAAGGCTGACTTAAATGGAAAATTTACAAAATAATGCAAAAATGCGGCCAACACTTAAATATGCCAGCGCATATCAATGGCCTTAAGCTTTATGTACATAATATACATACATACATTTATATAAATAAATATCTGAATACATACATACATAAGTATGTGTACATATTTCTTTTATAATCTCACACAAGTAGCTAAAATATGTCACCACTTGTGGTGCTTTTAACCCTACAACAACGCTTTGTTGCACTTGCTTGGAGTGGAAGGACATATGTAAATATTCATACACACATGCACGCATATTTGTTTGTGGGATTGTGCCTATATTTCAGTACTTTGTATAACTTCTAGCATGCTCTCATCACAGAATTGACGGTCCATTAACACAATTAAGCAAGAATTCTGTGACTGAACGATCAAATGAAGAAACGAAGAAACTGTCGCCGCGACTCGCACTTTTCACCCCATAACCGTTGAATGGCAATTAAGTGGATATGCATACGAACATGCCCTGCAGGAAATGCTAATGGCGCTTAGTCGTTGGCATTCGCATAGAAGCGAAGGAGCTTTGTTCATATTTACAATTTGTTCATAGAAAATATAGACATCTGCTGTAGATAAGTGTTAAAATAATATAATTATTGTCTAGATAAAAATGTTAAATATATAAATGTTAATAAAATATTTTCTTTTTTCATTTAGTTTATATTTTTGGTAAAATGTTTACTGAAGATTCTGTTTTTAATACATATTTGAAGATAGTGACATCATAGATAGGAAATGTTGAATACAACTGACTAGAGTTATTCTACAAACATGTAATGTTGTTCTTCTTCTAATGTTGTAATGTTGTTACTGTGCATTTTTATTCCCTGAATAAAATACTTATATACATACATACATATAAAGGTTGCCACGAAGTTTGTAACCCCTAGAAAGAAACGGCTTATACTTCGGGATTCGAGAACAAAACCAAATTTTAATTATCGAAAAACGCTTGATTGTTTTTCAAAATATGCTCCATTAAATAAGATCTATACATTTTTGCATGCGTTTGAACCAATTTTCGAAGTACTCTTGCCACTCTGATTGAGGTATCTCCAACACATGCCTTTTGAACGCATCAACCGCCGCACAGTGTTGCGAAACCGGAATTTTTTGGAAATCATATTGCCTAAACTGTAATTTTAATTGTATCGATGAGAAACTTCTACCGATTGGTCAGAATAAAATCCCAAACAGAATGAGTGAAAAAAAAATTTACACCGAAAAAAATTGTTGGGTCAAATTTTCAACAAAAGTAAAAAAAAAAGTTCGAAAAATTTACAAAAAAAATTTATTTTAATTCTTCTTTTATTTCTGATAAATACCCTATGATTAGTTTTTTAAATAAAGTATAGGGTGGTCCGAAAAAGAATTATAAACGTAAAATTTTCATGATTTTTCGATATTTGTTGAAAAACTCTGAAATTTTTGGCAATAAAAGCTTTAATTTGATACCGCTTTGAAGTCAATAGCTTCAGTTTAAAGAGAGTTATGCTCATTTTTGTGGAGTGCTAGAATAAATGTAGAATAAAAGAAATAAGTGATTCCGAGAATTTCCGTTCTATTTCTATGGAATAAATACTGAGAGTGATATACTAAAATCGCTATAACTCCCAGGAGGGCAGGTATGGGCAGCTGATTTTTTCACAGTTCGTTGAAAACAAATTATGTAACATTTCTGTAGTGGTTTGGAACTGGGACTCTCTGGGACTTTTTAGATATTGCTTGCCTAACCCAAATTTAAAGGAAAAATGGACCTTTAGTCGGGTTTCGCTCTAAAAAAGGTGCATATGAAAATGTCTCAAACAACATTCCTTTGTTTTACAGAAGATACTTGTCCGAAGGCAGATTTTTTCCGAATCAAAATATCTGTCACCAAAATCAAATGAGATCATTTTGAATACAGCCCTGAAATCCCCTCTTTTCGTGAAAATTTTGTATATTTGACTTCTAAAATCAATTAAAAATCAACGGGCCAACATAAAAATAAGCTTTATGTGTTTTTTGTTTACTTGGAATGTCTGTGACAAAATTGCATAATTAAAAACACTGAAAAAAATAATCGGAGAAAAGTTACTTTTCCACTAGCCGCAACACAGTGCGCCGCTTCAGGTGACGAAAAACGTTGACCTATTCGTTTATTTTTTACGAACGAGAAAAAATAAGCCATTTGATAAGACTATATGGAAGTTGACTGATCAAATCGATGTTTTGAGTGCTGAAATATGCATTGGTTTTAACCGATTTGTGTGAAAGAGCATTCTAGTGGGAGAAAAGCGTTCCGTCTCGGCGGTTGGTTCTCCTGATTCATGGACGTGTTTCGAAACATCGTTTTCGTATTTTGTTAACATTTCTCTCGACCAATACAGACACGAGTCTTTTTGAACGATTGAAAAATTTTGTGAGATCCAACATGAACAATTTTTTTTAAGTCAAATGTTCATGCAATATTGATATCACGATAGGTCACATGGCGATCTTGATATGTATATCAGTTTACGCGCAGTATCAATAGTTTCCGGATCATAAACTGATTTTGAACGACCTTCCCGCCTTCCCGAAACTTGTCTTGGAGTGATCTATGTGCGACCTCGAGTGAATTCACCATATCATCAATAAACTTCATCGTCAAAAATTTAATTAAGTGCTTCGATACACTGTTGCTGAGTTAATACACGTCGAAAGTTGTAAGTAGTGATCACGTGAAGATGTACGAGATTTAATTTCATTTTTTAGTCTAGAAGAATATTTTAAGTTACTGTAAACAACACATCAAAATTGTCAAGTTTTACCATAAAACTGTGAGTTTCCAGATGAAACATTTGGATTGTCAAATCCTGAAATATAAAAGGCAGTCTTCGTATATAAACCTTCGGCGTGACGAGATCTTTCGGTTCAACCATGTCCATCTGTTCCTCAGTATATACATACATACATACATATGCGAAGCTACTCGGAACCGCTGATATCGGACAAGTATAGCGTATAGCTACCATACAAACTGAACGATAACGCTGAGGTTTTTGTATGAAACTGAATTTGACATGGATTCCATAATATCGAAAGCATCGGTACAAGTTCTCAACAATTTATTTGGACCAATGTATTTTTTAAGCTATTAGAAATGAACCTGAAAATAATATTTTTTTTTGTTTTTGTAATTAAAAAAATGTGTTTTATGAATTATGTGAGACCATGTTACAGGAGTCATAAGAAAACAATATTTTTAAATAAAAAAAGTAATTTTTTGTTTATTGATTTAAGTTAAGATTACCAAAACTAAAACTTATTTAGCTCTAGTAATTTTAATATAAGTAGATTTTCTTGGCATCCTCCCTCTTTTGGCTTAAGAAAAAATGCTGTCCCGGTAAATATGTATGTATGTATGCCCTAATTATTTTTATGTACTATGTACTGTGTTGGGGCGAAAACACATTTGTCGAAATATTTTACAAGTCCAAGACGGGCATCAACATAAACTGATGATCAAAGATTATTTAGGCCTAAGAAAAGTGAAGGCACGACTGGTTCCAAAATCACTAAATTTTTTTGAAAAACATCGTCGCGTTAACGTCTGTGAAACAATGCTTTCCGACTACCACGATGTCATGAAACATACATACATATGTATTAGTACTGCCTAGTCTTGGATCAATGCTTAGGACCCGGAAAGACGGCAGAATATCGTGGCAAAACTGAGCCGCAGCCAAAAAAACATGTCAAATGAGGTTAAAAATCAAGTTTATGTTGTCAGTTTTCATGAATTATTCAGGTGTGGTGCAGTCCGAATTTCTTTTGACTGGTCAAACTGTCAACACGGAATACTATTTGCGTATTATGCGTCATTTGCGCGAAGCTATTCGTAAAAAGTGCCCGGATTTATGGCATTAATTCGATTTTATTCCGGAAATCGGATGTCTTTTCTTACTAGTGTGGTGTTTCACGACAGGGTGTACTGTAATAATTACTTGTACTCTCGATACCCACATACATACATACATATGTATGTATGTATATTTATCAGTACAAACAACTTTTCGTATTTCATTAAATCTTTTCTTTGATTGCTTTCTGTCAATGATTACTCACTCCACTATTTTGGAAAAAAAACTAATATGCACATAACTCCCCCACTTTTGCTGCATGCGGCGCGACCATTGCTGATTAAGCGAATTGAAATTCAATCGACGAAAGCAATCGACATCAATGCTATGACGGGATTACTGCAGTTTGCCATCGATTGCATGCTTGGCTCCAGTTTATATACGTATGTATGTATGTATGTATGTATGTACGCACACATATGTACATATGTAAGTACCTAAGCATAGTATCTGAAGCATATCTAAACATACATATGTATGCACATAAATAAGTAAATGCGTTGATTAGACTGATCGGCAATGATTGAAAGCCTGGGCGTGGCAGGGCGGTGTGTGCAAGCTGTTTAACTTGATTTTCAATTTTCCTATTGCCAATTGCGGCCTTAACAATGGATCAGCAAATGACACACATTGTACATGTACATGCACACACATACACATACGCAAGCGAACACATACACAAGTGTATATGAGGCAATAACTGTAATTTACAGCTTAATTGCCCGTTGCCGCCAGGGGACAATTGAGTGTCAGCCGCAATCAGACTGCTATTCCGTTACTCCGCTATCACTAGGATTTACTGCTACTTAGCTGCTTACATTTGTGCACTTATTTATTAGTACCTACATGTTGTTGTTGGTATTTTAGTTGGCGCTTGTGTGTATAATTAAATAAATAAATGTATATTTTTAATATCGTGCGCATTATTTTGGCCTCAATTAATCGCCTGCCCCGCCACCACTCTACCCTCCCCTCCTCATCCCACCGCCATGGTGCGCAGCTGTGCGCGGATGTCGTACGCCATCCACACGCTTAGAAATGTTGAAACGCTCTGGCCGCCGAGCTTATCGTGGCGACGCCCTCCTTCTTTATCGCCTTCCGATGGCACTTTTGGTTGCTCAAATGCTTAAGCCGCCACCGCAGTCGAAGCCAAAGCTCGGCTCGCAATGCCGTCGCATTGAAATCGTAAAATAATGAAGCTATGAAATTTCTTTATTGTGAAAGATGAAAAGCGGGATGGGTTGTGAGTGGCGGACGGAGCGTGATTGCCGGTTGCCCAACTGACAGGCAGAGTGATTGTGAGCGCGAGGCGTGTAGCCAACGGGTGACTTTGTGGGGGTTTTTCAGCTAAACCTTCTATTGCAATGTGCGTCATTAAAAATCTATTCAATTTTATTTGTTTTGTTTGATTTTTTGTTTTTCTTCATTTAATGCCCATACGTTATTTCCTCCATTTCAAGCAAAGTGTTAGTTTTATTACTCTTTTACTGCTTTCCCGATATGGCAAAATGTTGCTAGATAAAAAATATATTGTATCCACATAAAAAAGTACATACATATGTAAGTATATACAATATGTATGTATGTATGTACATACTTATGTACCTATACCCTCCAGTCTCATAAAGTAATGAAGTAATACTTAGTCCAGTGGTCCCGTGCGAGAGCCATGAGGTGGGAATAGGTTAGGATGGGCGAATTAAAGTCACGCCTTATACTTTTTACTGGGTATATTAGGTTTTGTCGGAAAAATTATAAAATATAATATATTCTTAGATAAATGATCGCCTTGATCCGTAACATTTTTGATATGACAAGATACCGTCAAGACAATGCAACAACATTCAAAAAATTTTTCTGATCGTGCACTATATTATATACATACTTATGTACATACATACATATGTATGTATGTATGTAACTGTCATATAAAATGACAGATCGAAATGCAGTTCTTGTATTAAGTCTGGTAACTTATGTCTATTTTCATGACTTCTTTGGAGGGTGGTTTTTTTTTATAAGAAAATAAAAATGACTTATCGTGAATATTGAGAATATTTATACCCTGAACAGGGTATATTAAGTTTGTCACGAAGTTTGTAACACCCAGAAGGAATCGTCGGAGACCCAATAAAGTATATACATATATAAATGATCAGTATGTCGAGCTGAGTCGATTTAGCCATGTCCGTCCGTCTGTCTGTCCGTCTGTCTGTATATATACGAACTAGTCTCTCAGTTTTTAAGATATCTTTTTGAAATTTTGCAAACGTCATTTTCTCTTCAAGAAGCTGCTCATTTGTCGGAACGGCCGATATCGGACCACTATAACATATAGCTGCCATACAAACTGAACGATCGGAATCAAGTTCTTGTATGGACAACTTTCATATTTGACAAGATATATTCACGAAAATTGGTATATGTTATTTTTTAAGGCAACAATGTAATCTCTAAAAAACTTGTTTAGAACGGATTACTATAGCATATAGCTTCCATACAAACTGAACACATAGTTACTAACAGAAATGCACCTGTGAAGGGTATTTAGCTTCGGTGCAACCGAAGTTAACGTTTTTTCTTGTTTTATTTACATATTGAAATTATAAAAAAAAAATTATTTGAAAGAATTTAATACTTTATTACTATTATTATTGTCACTCGAAGTTGGAACCTCAAAAAAAATGCACGTGGTGATTTTGGCTCTTGATGTTATCTGCAATCAAATATTCTTGATTATTCTTAATCTATAGACATGTCATTCTGATCGGAACTAATGAAGTTAAATTTCAAGGGTAAATAACAAAATGGCGGACTTTGAAAAAAAGTCCTTTTATTTTAACAAAGAAAGAGTTGTAAAATAAAAAGTTAGGGGTGAAAAAAATTCTCGTTTAGACCGACCAGAACTATATGTAAGTGTGTAGAACAGTCTGTTAGAAAAGCAATCGGTTCAGTAGAAAAACAGTTAGGACCCGGGCCGACCAGAAAAACAATGTTTTGAGAAAAACGCGTTTAAAGTTCAACAACTCCGAGGCGATCTAGGAAACTCGTTATAACTTCCGAAACATTTCGAATTTCTATCTGAAATTTTCACAGTATATTCTCAAGACATTGTACTTTCAAATTAAGCAAAAAAAAATTTAGATTTTTTGAACCCAAGTTACCAGACTACTACCTTAAAAACTTTTTTTATTTATGAGGACGGCTCTAGCACACAGCGAAGTTGTTATTCTTTTTGTATGAATTTTCCTCAAACGATAAAATTTAGTCCCGATTTAGGTTAACAAATTGTATCCGAAAAACAATCCTGAAACTTGCTCCAAAAATATACTGTTATACTTGTATCTACATACATACATACGGTCGAACTTCCATAACTCGAATTACTATTATCCCAAAAAAAACTTCGACTTAGGGAGACTTCGAGTTATAGAAAAAAAATTTTTTTTAAAAGAAACTCAATTGCTACTTTAGAGTATATTAAATGATGAATATGTATTTGTTGTTTAAAACACACATTACAGAAAACTGTAATAAGTTACAGTGAAGTGAAGTATTCAGAAATTAGTGACTGAAAATTTTCTTTTTTTTTTGTATTTGCAGTAAAAAATGACTCCAATTTGTTTAAAGCCGTATAGTGCTCATCAGTTGTAGTGTCATTTGTTTGCAATTATAAACTCAATGTTCGGAAAGCATTTGGAGGCTGGTGAATAGTTTCTTCTACCGATCCCTCGCCGTCACTCTCCGTTCCGCTTAATATTGGATCATCTAATTCAGGGCAGTAATTCTCAACAATATCAGCATCTGTAGGAAAGCCAGTTATGCAAAGGTCATTATCTACTGCAATATAATCCTGAAGAGTAGCACTGCAAGTTATTTTGTTTGCTTTTAACCATGCTTCGTAATCAGCTTCAATTACATTTCGATATTCATCAGTAGTACTTAAAAACTCAGAGGTATGTCATCTTCCTCTTCCCATTCAGAGTATTGACCAAATCCAGCTTTTTTGAAGCAATTCGCTATGGTTTGATTTTTGACGTCAATATCCCAAGCTTTTGTTACATGATTGATGCAATCCGTAAGTGTAATATCTTGTTTTTCGTTTGCCTCTAGACGCTTTAGTGCTTCTTTTACTATTCTGGTACGATAAAAAACTTTCAAGTTTTGAATTACTCCCTGATCCAGCGGCTGTAATTTAGAGGTCATATTCGGTGGAAAAAATGCCAGTTCAATGGCTTTCAGTTTTCTTTGTACATCTTTAGAATGTGCTGGGCAATTTTCAATAAACAATAAAATTTTTCGGCCAGTACTTTGAAAGCGCTTATCCAAATTTAGAACCCATTCTTCAAAAATTTGGCCAGTCATCCAGGCCTTGGAGTTATAGGCCAGGATACTGCGAGTTGTAGAATGAGAGAAAAGAAGAAAGAAGTCATAATTATGTATTTTCGTTCGAGTTATGGAGAACTTCGAGTTATGGAAGTTCGAGTTACGGAAGGAAATTTATATGTTAATTACTCTCTTAATGCTACTGCCAACCCATTTAGTTCGAGTTAGAGAAAATTCGAGTTAAAGAAGTTCGAGTTATGGAAGTTCGACTGTATGTACTACGTATGTCTGTATGTAAAATAAACCGTCACGTACTGCTAACCTTTTACCGTTATCCGATATTTGTTTGGCATTTTACGATTTTTGCTTAGGTGCATTACTGTTTTACTCGCATTCAGTGTGATAAAAGTTCTTATTCTTCGCTTTTTAACCCTAATTGACATTTGAAGAATATGTGTATTTGTGTGTGTAAGTGTGTTTGCATGTCGCTTCGGCAACAAATTGAATGCTTTGCTCTTTAAACTCACTTCCGTTAGACGTACTATGCACAACGTATTTGAGCAATAACGTAATCTGTCACCAAGGAAAACACATTTTGACAAAATATCACCCACATCAAGTTTCAAAATTAAGTGCGGCAAAATGCACGGCTCGGCTTTTGTGTGTATTTTGACATAAACAAATTATTTTTTATTGTATTATATTACTTAATAAATTGGCAGCAGCTTTGAAAGACGCCATTCTATTAATATAAAAAGTATGTGGGCGGGGATATTTGAAAGCGGGCGGTTGCTAAAATGCCTTTTCATAAATCTGTCTCTACGTAAAATCTTTTTTAGGGAATTTTTTACCCCTAGGATAACAAACAACGCAAATGGCTTATTGTAAGTGTTTGACTTGTAAGACCAAATGATGGCGGAACTATGTATGTACATACTTATGTATGTATACAATTTAATCTTACCCCTGGTGGGAGACTAAAATTGATAGACACGTCATTTAGTGAGAAATATTTTATTCTCATATTATTTAATGTAAGTTTAATTTTGCAAGTGTAATTTTTATTTTTACCCTGCGAAAAGCCGTGCTAGTAATCTTTAAATATCAAAATATATAATATGTATGTATGTAATGATAACTATAACTCCATCAGGATCGGGAAGGATCTCTCCGAGCCTTTCGATACCAAACGAGGCTTCAGACAAGGCGACTCCCTTTCGTGCGACTTCTTCAATCTACTCTTTTAGAAAATAATTCGAGCTGCAGAACTAAATAGAGAAAGTACAATCCCGCCGTTAGTTCTGTTTCCTCCAGAATGAATAAGAAAGCAAAGGAAATGGATCTGGTGGTGAACGAACGCGAGACGAAATATCTCCTGTCATCAAACAAACAGTCGTCGCACTCGCAACTAAGCTCCCACGTCACTGTTGACAGTCATAATTTTGAAGATATAGATAATTTCGTCTATCTTGGAACCAGAATTAACATCAACAACAACGTCAGCTTCGAAATCCAACGCAGAATAAATCTTTCCAACATGTCCTACTTCGGACTGAGTAGGCAATTGAGCAGTAAAGTCCTCTCTCGACGAACAAAGACCAAACTCCATAAGTCATTCATTATTCCCGTCCTGCTATGTGGCGCAGAGGCATGGACGATGATAACATCTGATGAGTCGACGTTGCGAGTTTTTGAGAGAAAAGTTCTGCGATAGATTTATGGTCCTTTGCGAGTTGGCCACGGCTAATATCGCATTCGATGGAACGATGGGCTGTATGAGATACATATACGACGACATTGACACAGTTCAGCGAATTAAAAGATAGCGGCTGCGCTGGCCAGGTCATGTCGAATGACCGAAAACTCTCCAGCTCTGAAAGTATTCAACGCAGTAACTGCCGGGGGAAGCAGAGGAAGATGAAGACCTCAACTTCGTTGGAAAGATCAGGTGGAGAAGGACCAAGTTTCGCTTGGAATCTCCAATCGGCGCCACATTGAAAAAAGAAGAAACGACTGGCGCGCTGTTGTTTACTCGGCTATAGCCGCGCGAGCGATGTCTACGCCAGTGAAGACGAAGAACTATAACTTCTACGAAATATGGTGCTGGCGTATGCGACATTCTAACAAATCCCATATATGCTCAATGGGTTGTGATCTCATAATTGGGGAGCCAATTTGATTTTGTCTGAGAAAAGAACCCGTTTCCAAAACTCCACCGGCTTATTAATATACTTATGTAAGTACTCATTGAAAAATGCAACTCGCTTTTGCCTGTTCGTCAATGAAATGAATAGCTTCTTTCGTGCTACTCGGCTTCGAGAACCAGCTTTTTTGAAAATTTTGAACACGGTGTCATTGCAAATGGTTTCCTGGAACCATATTTTAACCTCTTCCGCAACATCTGAGGCCTTCGCCTTTGGATTTTTCTGCATTTCCTTAAGGATATATGTACATACTTAGAGCTTTTCAAAACCACTTGATTTAGAGGGACGCCCTGAACGAAGCTTTGAGACGGTGGAACTTAACGATTTATACGTTTTAATCGCTATTTGAATCGAAGAGTATGTTCTGATCACAGTCTGACCGATTTAACGAAAATTTTTTCCTTCTTTCCATAACTTCACGATTATAAGTATGTATCTCTTTCACTGGCACTTGCGGGTTTCTGAAATCCTTCAACCACTACGAACAAATCTGATCTAAGAAATTTTAGTGCAGTTTAACCTAAAAAAAAATCTTAGAATTTTTCTTGTTTTTTTCTGTACACAAATTTATTCCAACTAGTGTATGTATAAGTATAAATGTATATATTTTTAGATTGGTCCGATATCAGCGATTTCGACAAATTAGTAGCATCTTGACGAGTACAAATTTCAGGTCGATATCTCAAAAACTGAAGGACTAGCGTACGTATTCACCGATGGCTAGACAGGCAGGCGTCCGCGACTAAATCAACTCACATTCACTATCTATCAAGATAGATAGAAAATAATTGAGTTTTTGCACTGCTACCAAGGCTCTATTGTGTCCTATCCATATCACATATGCTCACAAAGACCCAACACTCTGAATATTTCAAAAAGCTTGCTAGGCGCGACTAAGGTGATGTGATCCCTGTCCATGTAGCTGGAACACAGGGCCTTGAGCCTGCTTCTACAAATTGCTGGGCAATCTATAATCAGGTATTCTGGAATTTCCCCTTCCATGACGCAATACCTGCAGTGCCTTGCCCATGTTGGACAAGTGGTTTCTGAGCCCGCAGTACCCTGTATAGAGCAAGGAGACGGAACTTGCCTCGGGGGAGGTTGATCATATCTCTAAACCTTGCAAGGTTGTAACCTCCCAGTAGTAGTAGGCGTGGCCCTATCTATCAAACTACGGGTATTAACTGATCAGGTTGGCGGATTATGACTTACGGATATGTCTCCCATATAACATATTGTTGAGATATTCATTATTATTTATAATCATTCGATCGATCATTCATGAGATGTGGACAGTTTTTTTTTATACTTTTATACTCTCGCAACAAAGTTGCTAAGGAGAGTATTATAGTTTTGTTCACATAACGGTTGTTTGTAAGTCCCAAAACTAAAAGACTCAGATATAGGGTTATATATACCAAAGTGATCAGGGTGACGAGTAGAGTTGAAATCCGGATGTCTGTCTGTCCGTCCGTCCGTCCGTGCAAGCTGTAACTTGAGTAAAAATTGAGTTGTCATGATGAACCTAGGTACACGTATTTCTTGGCTCCATAAGAAGGTTAAGTTCGAAGATGGGCAAAATCGGCCTACTGCCACGCCCACAACATGGCGAAAACCGAAAACCTATAAAGTGTCATAACTAAGCCATAAATAAAGATATTAAAGTAAATTTGGCACAAAGGATCGCATTAGGGAGGGGCATATTTGGACGTAATTTTTTTGGAAAAGTGGGCGTGGCTCCGT
The DNA here is from genome assembly GCF_016617805.1 of Bactrocera tryoni. Taxonomy (NCBI): domain Eukaryota; kingdom Metazoa; phylum Arthropoda; class Insecta; order Diptera; family Tephritidae; genus Bactrocera; species Bactrocera tryoni. The sequence continues at coordinate 49,082,419 of NC_052499.1, forward strand.
CCCCTACTAAGTTTTTTGTACATATCTCGGAAACTACTATAGCTATGTCAACCAAACTCTACAGAGTCGTTTTCTTCAGGCATTTCCATATACAGTTCAAAAATGGAAGAAATCGGATAATAACCACGCCCACCTCCCATACAAAGGTTATGTTGAAAATCACTAAAAGTCCGTTAACCGACTAACAAAAAACGTCAGAAACACTAAATTTTACGGAATAAATGGCAGAAGAAAGCTGCACCCAGGTTTTTTTTAAAAATTGAAAATGGGCGTGGCCTCGCCCACTTATGGACCAAAAACCATATCTCAGGAACTACTAGACCGATTTCAATGAAATTCGGTATATAATATTTTCTTAACACCCTGATGACATGTACGAAATATGGGTGAAATCGGTTGACAACCACGCCTTCTTCCAATATAACGCTATTTTGAATTCCATCTGATGCCTTCTCTGTATGACATACATACATATATACAATAGGAACCAATGATGATAGCGGAATAAACACAAATACGGTATTTGAAAAATATGTAAATGACGGATAATGAAATCTCGATTATCACTTTATCATGCAAGAGTATAAAATGTTCGGTGACTCCCGAACTTAGCCCTTCCTTACTTGTTTTTTTTTATTTTTGTTAAAATATCACAGTTTTATTCTAAATAAAACAAATTTTAAACTATTGGACTTTATCTTCTTCTGTATAGTCATAAGTACATGTGTATTATAATAAACAAATAAATAAGAATGTAGGTTCGTATTTCGCTCGTCTATAGAGTGATCGTTCGCAATTCATCATCAGTCCATCGTATGTACGTATTCGTGTATGTACATACATATGTATGTATGTATGCATTTCCTTCGTATGTTGAATATGATGACTAATCACAAGTATTAACTGCAATAAAAATGTGGATATTTAAAAATACAACAAAAAGTAATACTACATACTCGTACATAAGTATGTAAATAACTGTGCCGCCGATAAAATATTATAACTCAGCAAGCGACTATCAAAGCCGAGGCAGCATAAAAAGCTCTCGAATCATTCGTTTTTAACGAAAATGCGTAGTATTTTGCACCTTTAGCTTTGTTTTCATAAACAGTTATAAACAAATAAATTGTGTATACTACTATATTTCTGTATATTGTTAAATATACACCTGTTAGCAAAAACCGTTTTATTTAGACGCCTTGCACCCGGTAGCAAAATAAATAAAAACAAAAGTAAACTTTTTTGCTAAACAAAAAAACAAAGAGACACATGTAAATGTACGTAGTATGTACAGTGTCGGACAAAACTCATTGGACTAACTCGAGTCTCACACATGTTCTGTCATAACTTTTTACATAGATGCATTAGAAGAATAATTTTTTTTGCAAAAGATAGATCGCATATTCTATATTAAGAAACAATGCAATAATATTTTTTTACTTTTATGTACGATTTATAAATTATAACGGAAGGGAAAAAAGTAAAAAAATCGTGCGACATAACTCATTGGACTAACACTTTGGATATCGAAATAACCACTTCCATTGAATTAATTTACCGTTATGTGGCGGGAAAAGAATTTTGCAGGTACTTACAATAATTATAATTATTATAAATCGTAGATCACACTTATTCGAGTTGTTTATTTTAATGATAACGAGTGTGTTGTGAAATATTTAAAGTTGTCCCGAATAATGCTACTAAAAATTATTTTTGATAAAAATATAGACAAAACACATTCAACTGAACTTAAATTATTAATTGTAAGCAAATTCACAAAAAATGTGTGGAAAAGAAGCTTTAAAAAAATTATTCTCTGGGGAAAACAACTGTTTTTGCTATTTTACGCAAGAACAAAGCTGAAGGAACCGTTAAAAAACTTAATATTGGAGGACGTCCCAGAGTCAATTCGGTAAAGTATGACTTGCGAATAGTGCGCGAGTTTATAAAATATCCTCAGATATCAACAAACAATGTTGTAGATAGCTCACAACTAAGAGAGAGTACGCGTACAATACAACGGCGCGCCGTTGATGTTGGTCTTTTTAGCTTCCGTGCAGTAAAAAAATCTTATATTTCCAAAAAATCGGTTAGCACCTTTGGAATTTGCGAAACTGCATATAAATTGGTCTGAAGAGCAATGGAAGCCGATATTGTTTTCAGATGAGTCCAAATTTAATTTACAGAACTTAGATGGAATGACAGGTATACGAAGACCAACATGAAGCGTTTAGAGTGTCGATATTCGCAGGGTGCAGTAAAGCATGGTAGGGTAATATAATAGTGTGGGAATGCTTTTCTGGTCAGGGTGTAGGACCAATTTACAGAATAGAAGGGAACATGGATGGGTTCCAATATAAAAATATACTGCCAACCCAAATGTTTCCTCACGCTATCCAAAAAATGCTGCCTGATTGGCAGTTTCAACATGTCAATGACCCCAGGCACATCCTCAAAGTTGTGAAGGACTGATTTTTGGAATAATAAGTTTATGTTATAAGATGGTCCGACCAGTTTCGTGACATGAATCCGATTAAAAACTTATGGGAAATTGTCAACAGGCAAATTAAAGAGGAACAGGTCCACGGTTATAAAAACAAGCTACTTGATGTATTAAAGCGAGCCGAGAATGGAATAAATGATTCACATATTAGTAATTAAATTTCATTTATGCATAAAAGATGTGTTGCAATCAAAAAAAATAATGGCTACTCAGTAAAATATTAATTTAAAACTAATTTATTTTCATATTTAGCTAAAGTCCAATGAGTTATGTCGCACGAATTTTTTACTTTTTTCCCTTCTGTTATAATTTATAAATCGTACATAAAAGTAAAAAAATATTATTGCATTGTTTCTTAATATAGAATATGTGGTCTATCTTTTGCAAAAAAAATTATTCTTCTAATGCATCTATGTAAAAAGTTATGACGGAACATGTGTGAGACTCGAGTTAGTCCAATGAGTTTTGTCCGACACTGTATGTATGTAAGTATGCATGCATGTAAATACGCGTATCGTAACTCTAACTGACTTGTGACTTTGGAATGCCTTGAAATTCACTCAAATGATGTAAACATGTATCGGCTTTCCAGCTCGTATAACAGCGCTCGCTAGCTATCCAAGTCATTCGGCGGCTGCTCTGATGATGACGAATCATATGAATCTTATGACTACTCTTGTTTGTGGCGGTGTGTGCGTGTGTGTGTGTTTGCATAATATTTGGTGTTTATTGTTTGCATTTTTATGTCAAGTTTTTGCTTTATTTCGTTTACTTTTTTTAAATATTTTTTATAAAAGTTATTTTGTTTTTGTCTTTCGCGTTTTTCTTAGTTAACAAATAGTTATGTGTATTTGTTGCCATGTATGTATGTATGTATATGTATATGTTTTTTATATCAGTAGTTTTTCTTTTTATTTATTTTTTTTTAGCTCGTCGTTGTTAACTGCCAGATTGAAGTTGCATTTGTCTATATTGTAGTATGTATGTATATAAATACGTGCATATGTACATATGTATGTTTGTATGTAAGAACGTATGTATGTATGTAAATATGTATTGTATGCATGTAGTATTATAGTATGTGGACATGCAGCAGGCACGCGCATTGCATATCTACGCGACATTTGGAGGCACGTGTTTTATTTGGTGTCCACAAGGTAGTCACGCATGCGCACAGTGTGTTTGTGTTGGCATTTTAAAGTAATCGACAAAATAAGAATTTAAAATTTTTTGAAGTAAAATGTAACGAATAATATAATAATAACAAACATTAAAGGAAAAATAAACTTACATGCGATCTGTGGTCGGGTAAAATGAGGGGAGAGACGTCTTTGAATTTTTGAAGGTTAAGAATGGTTTATCTCGATTTCCGGCAAAACTACAAGTCCTATGGAAAAACGTTATGTGATAATGTTATAGGTAATAAAAGCATCTATAACTGTTGGATATCGACTTTTTTCACATAATCTAAAAATGTAGGTGAAAATTTCAAATAACCAAGTTTTTGCGTTTTTTTTTATTTTTATCTTGTACAAAACAATTTTTTCTTCGACGAATTTTGGTGTAAACTTGTACATATGTCCCTAACACACTGCAGTTTTGTATTTCAAATATTAAAGAGGAAACTTTACCTGATCCGATTTAGACATGTCGTTCTGTCTGTCTTCATAAACGCGAACTAGTCTTTAAGTTTTTGAGATATCGTTCTGAAATCTTTCACACGCCCTGTTCTCCTCAATGAGATACTTATTTGTCAGAACTGTCGATATGGGACCATTTCTACATACATATGTATGTATCTTCACGAAATCTGTCATGGATTATTGTCCGAGACAGTGCTACAATCTCCGTTCAAATTGTCATACAAACGGACTGATCAAAATAAAGTCTTTGTATGGAAAAAATTTTAATTTGACAGAATATCTTCACGAAATCTGTCATGGATTATTGTCCGAGACAGTGCTACAATCTCCGTACAAATTGTTCAGATCAGACTACTATAGCATATAGCTACCATACAAACTGACCCATCAAAATCAAATCTTTGTATAGACAAATTTTGTATTTGACGAGATATCTTCACGAAATTAGGCATGTATTATTTCTCAAGTCAACGTTACAGTCTTCAAACAAATTTTTCAGATCGGTCAATTGTCATACATACGGACCGATTAAAATCAAGCTCTTGAATGTTTGTTTTTTGTATTTGTTAAGTTTATTATTGCTTCGGAGCAACCGTAGTTATTGCTTTCTCTTATTTTGTGATAAATTCGGGCATATGTAGGACTCGGTGTGATCGATTATACGAGTTGTTGCAGACGAGTTGTTATACCAGACAAACTAATATGAGCAAAACTTAGTAAGACTCTCAAGTAATTCATCCTTCAATTTTCGAAATAACCTTAAATGACTCAAAACGGTTTTTCCGGAGCAGTCGTTTGAGTTTGCTGAATAGCCAGAAGTCACACGAAGCTAAATCGGGCAAATACGATGGTAGTGGTACGATATTGGTTGAAAATTTGGCAAAAACTCACGAAGAATTAAAGCAGTATTCGACGGCGCATAATCGTAGTGCAAAAACCAAGAGTTGTCGGCCCATATTTCCGGTCTCTTTTTACGAATAGCTTCGCACAAACGACGCGTAACACTCAAATAGTATTACTTGCTGACAGTTTCGACGGTTGGAAGGAACTCGGAGTGCACCACACCTCGATAATCGAAGAAAACTGTCAACATAACCTTGATTATGCGGCCGATTGATCATTTGTTTCCGGGTCGTAAGCATAGATCCAATACTCATCGCTAATAATAATGCATACGTTTCATGACACCCTGATAGTCCAAAAGCATTGTGTTACAGACGTTATCGCGACGCTGTTTTTAATAAAAACTTAGTAAATTTGGAACCAATCGTCCTTACACTTTTCTTAGGCCCAAATGATTTTCATTGATCTTTTCGATATTCTAACGATGTCAGTAAGATCTCTGTTAATCGTCGATCCTCGAGCGAAATTTAAATTAAAAATTCTTACTCAGAGTAGTAAATATGAAGATCTTGATTTTATATGCGTTTGAAATGAAATAAATTACTTTAAGATTTACTTTTAATGTTTTTTGGCTAGTCGTTCTGGCGCAGTGTGCAGCAACAACAAATATTGCATCCAAGGTAAAAGCTGATGTGAAAGTATGCAGTAGCAAACACATGAAGACACATACGAGCAACTGAATGTTCATACGTACATACATAAGTATATATGAATATATGTATGTATATTTATTTTGTTTCGTTTTTGCCAGAGCGTGTTACTCCAGCGTGTTGGGTGATATAAGCCGTCGTATTTGCATTTGTCAGCACTTGAGTGAATGCAAACTCAACGCTGAGGTACAGAGTACATGCATACACACTCATAAAATGCCGCTTGAGATTTGTGGCGCTTTTTATTTACAAATCCGTGCTACTTTTTGATTTTTGTAAGTTTTTGTGCGAGTCACACACTCCCAAATACAGGAAGCTGCGGCAATTTCTTCCGCAAGTTTCTCATTGTGCCACGCTTTTCATTCAAAGCTGGTGTTTTTTGACAAAATACCGGCAAAAACAACAATATTTCATGTGGGTGCAGATTTTCATGTTGTTGTCAACGTTGTTTTTGTTGTTTTAAGTATTTTTGTCACATCAGTTGGGTCTCTTGTAGACGCTGTTGTTGCAGTTGTTGTGGCTTATATTAATATATTTGTAAGCGAAATGTTGTGTATTGCTATGTTTGCTTGTTAGTATGTATGTATGTATAGAAAAAAATGTATGTACATACATATGTGTTTATGCTTCAAGTGTCGTCCCTTTTGTTTTACGATTTGTTTGCCATTTCTGCATAATTGCTCATAAAGCACGCTTCCTTTACACACACACACACATGCATGCGTACCTTTTCATAATTTCCACTTCTTCCGCCATTCGCTGGTATCTCCTGTTGCATTTCCGTTGCTGCTGTCAGCGCACTCGCTTTTGACTTCAATTTTGTGGCATTGAATTTTATATTTCCCATACTTACGAATTCATAAAGGGAAATTTAGTGCGCCGCCATTCAGCCATGACCATCATCCCAAACGCTAAACGAGTGTACATTTATGTACATATGTATGTACATATATTTGTGTGTGTTGCGCCGCACCTTCCTTTGCTTACCTGCATACGCCGTATCCACACTTGAGGAGTGTGTGTAAGTGTGTACTTCAGTGTGTGTGTGCGTTGTGTATGTGCTTCTGTTTGCCGCCTGTCGCTCAGCGCTTTCAACGTCATTACTTATGACTTCCGGCCGCTGGGCAGTCGCGTCAACTAGTGACTATGTGAAATTTCTAAGTTCGCTACTAAAAATCTGCTTTATATTCTAGGATCTTGCTACTTTTCGTGTGTTTATTTTAGGTTGTTTCGACTTGGTTTTATTGTTTTTGTAAAAGATATGTGTGTATGTGTGAAGGCAAACGGCGCTCAGTCTATTTACACGCCAGTTTAAAGGCTCGTTGTTGTTGCGTTGTTTGTTGATACTTTGTTTGGCTAATTTGCATGCATTCACCTGTGGCGCAGACGTCGCTTTTGTTCCCTCTCCACAATAACTTGCCATACAGACCGTTAATTTATATTCTAATTTAAATATTTATTATAAGTTTTTGTTTTCACGGCTGATTGCCCACTTACTCACTTAGTTATGCAAATAGAAGCACACACATGAACACCTTTGTGTGTAAGTGTATATGTATATATGTTTGTATGTTAATACGTATGTAAGTATGTTTGTTGGTTAATACGTTTTTACGTATGTTTGTATGTTTGCATATAGCAGTTCGATCGGCGTCTTCGGCGCAACCGTATCACGGTGTAGCTTTGGTGGGTGACTCATTTCACTGCGTTGGTGATTCCAAGAAATTGATTGAGCACTTTTTGTTGTTGTTATTTAGTGTTCTTCAAGTTTATGTATATCTCAGCTGTGGGTTGTGTTGCTTGCTGTGGGGTGTTTGCGTAAACGCTGCTGGAATTAGCGCCTGCTCAATTAATGTAATTTTCTTCTGTTCATATCTTGTAAATGTGTTTATGTGTATGTATGCATATTATTTAGATATATTTATGTGCTTTTAAATATAAATACTACATAAATACTGGAAATAATCGCAAATACGTACATATGCAGCACATAATTACATCATAAGCAAGTATTTAGAGCATTAGGGTGAGTAAAAAAAAATTAAACTTTCGAATTCATGTAGTAAAATAAAAAAAAATCCTTGAAAAAATAACACTTAAATGAAGCTGTTCTGATTAAGTGGTTTTCTGAGTTTTCTCGAGTAAAAAACAGCCTTTTTTCAACAATTTTTTTCTCATATAAAACATGAAATGTTTTATTCGATTTTTTTAGTGTTACAAACATACACTATTAACAAAGAAATTTTGAAATTTTAAACTCGGCCATAGTGACGCCATTTTCGTTGACCCTTCGGAAAAAATATACGCAAGCTTTGGCAGGATAGCTCCTTACAGGACCATCTATAGGGAGAAAATACTTTTTTTAGTTAAAACCTTAACTTAGAACTTGGACGAAGGTGAAAAAACTAATAATTGGATTTTTTGGCAGACATTTTTTCAAAAAAATTTTTTTCAAATAGTAAAAAAAAATCCTTCTTCCAAGTCTTTAAGAATTGTATCTCAAAGACCAGTGTGAAATTTCATGAAGATCGGTTGAGTAGCTCTCGAGAAATCTTGCCAAACGACTTCAGAAACACAAGTTTCGAGAAAAACGCGTTTAAAGATGGTGCACTTAGTTCAGCTAGCCCCGAGCGCACAACTTCTCAAGGCTGTATCTCCGACTTTCGGATCAACTTGAAAATTATGACAATATTCTAGAGGTGTTGTAGAATTTAGTAAGGCAAATAAAAAAAAATCGGTTTTTTGAAACCGTAAACCCATGTAACCCCTTAAAAATACCATAACTTTTGAACCGTTTAGGATACAATTTCTTGCGGATTCCCGAAAAGCATAAATTTTTTTTAAATTACTTTCTGGACCCTTTATTTTTAATTAAAAAACTCGAATGCTTAGAAGCCTAGAAAAGTAATATTTAAAATTAAGCTATAATACCTTCATAAATGTATACAAAATATTTCATGCCGAATTTCCTGATTTTGATCGTTTGTAAGATAGCTATATGCAACAGTGGTCCGACATTGGCAGTTCAGACAAATGAGCAGCTTCTTGCCGAGAGAAGAATGTGTGCGAAATTTTAGATCGATATACATACATACATATGTATGTATGTATTAAAAACCAGGGGACTAGTTCGCGTATATTCAGAGAGACGGACATGGTTAACTCAACTTAGCTCCTCACGCTGATCATTTATAGCTGTCATCAATTCGCCAAGCTTTACTCTTCAGCGAATCGAACAAACTATACCAGCTGATCAAACAAACGGGCAGCACTTGTGGTGCAAATCTGCGCTAACATGTCTTCTGACGTATGCGCAAAAGCGTTATGACTCATTCTTAGCGAAGAAATTATTTTTTCGACTTAAAAAAAATTTTTATTTTTGTTTTCTATAAATTACTTTTATTTTAGGCGTAATTTTTAATAATACAAGAAATCAAATTTTATTTTCATTTGCCATTCGGTCCATTCACCATAGTAAAACTGATCTGAAATATACAAAGCCAAACTTGGTAGCATTGAAGATAGCGGTTATTCTACTTTAAAGAGGTATCCGCATACCCTCTCGCAACAATCCAACTCGATAACTTTGTTGTTGCTTTTATATATAGTTTTTTTTGACAAGAGAGCAAAATCGGTTAGAGAAACGTCGAATTGAAAACATAGTCAGACTTTGTTCGTAATTTTTAAATTCTTAATTCTTGTGTCGTCCCATTAAAGTGATTCCCCTAGGCCCCAATACACTTGTGCCAACGTTTTTTCCAATCCACGAAACAGTTGTTAAAGTCAATTTCTAGAATAGTCTTCAATGCTCGGAGCCATTCCCGTTTAATGTCTTCAATTGACTCAAAACGGTTTCCCCAGAGCGGTCATGTGAGTTTGCTGAAGTCACACGGAGTAAAATCAGGCTTCGCGAAAACGACGCATAACACTGAAACAGTATTCCGTGCTGACAGAATTCGTTGTGTCCCACACTTCGATAATCGAAGAAAACTGTCAACATGACCTTGATTTTTTACCTGCTTTAACGTGGTTTTTTCGGTTCGACTCACCTTGGCCACTATAAACGGCCGATTGATCGTCTGCTTCCGGATCGTAAGCAAAAATCGAAGACCCATCGCCAATAATAATACGTTTCATAAAATCCTGGTAGTCGGAAAGCATTGTTTCTCAGACGTTAACGCGACGCTGTTTTTCGAAAAAATGTTGTCAACTTGGAACCAATCGTGCTTTCACTTTTCTTATGCCCAAATGATATTTCAAAATTGTTTTCAGTCATCGTTCCGATATTCCAACGATGCCAGTAAGATCTCTGATTGTTAATCGTTGAGTCTCAAGCACCAATACCTTTATTGTATTGACGTGTTGATCCTCAGTTGATGTTGATGACCGTGCTGAACGTGGTTCCAATTTGTACCAATCAAAACACTTGTTCGCGACAAATAATTATCATCGAAGGCATTTTCAACATTCTGAAAGAAATTTAATTCCGCTTACAAAATTTATTGCAACTTCTTTATTGAATAATTTCACTCAACGTAAAATGCGCCGAGTGGTCATTATGTTCTTCAGAAAGAAAGCATATATTGGCACAGATGTCGTGGAAAACTTAATATATCTGTTCAGGGTATAATTTTTCCTTGTACGGATATTTTTTCCCCTGTTGATAAGTTCCTTTTAACCCATGTATTCGATTGATTAACTTCTGGCTCACCCTACTAAGTATGCCTCCAAGTGCACGTTAGTCTATAATTTCGAATAAATAAACTTGTTGTGGCTATTGTTTTTGCTAATTATAGCAACATGTTAATAAGAAAGTGTTTGAATAATAAACATTTTTATGGCCATTGATTTTCGTTTCATTTGGCAAACAGACGTTCGAGAATGTTTACCGAAAATATTTACTATTTCTGCGGTTATTTTTCTTTCCAATTTTACATTACGCAAGTAAGGTTATGAGAAATGGCCTATTTTATTTATAAATATTTAGCTTCATAACCTTTGTAATATTATCTACATATTTTTAATGATTTATGCGAATATTTTTGGAAAGATAAAATAACGGAAATTCCTATAGGTATAGCTTTCGCACCAGTCGCAAAGTAAACACATGTCTTTGGCAATTTTGTTTGTTTTTACCTTGACGAATTACCAAATAAAAATCTGCGGTGTTTTCACCTGGAGGACATTCATTTTGAAATCTCACGTTTCGTGCGTTAAACTCACATCACATGTTTAACGTTCAGTAATTTTCCAACCTTACGGGCACTTATGGCTAACGGGTAAACAATTTCCACATTTTAAATGTGAACAGATGAGTTTCCCCGCGCGCCCTTCTTTCAATAAATACAAATCAATGTCTGCTGTGGCTTGCATGCCACAAATAGTATTGGTCCATGCTCTTTTAAAGGTGAACACGTAGCCAACATTATCGTCAATTGCGGGCGCTACCTGGCGATTGCTCACGTCGAAGTGCTAAATACTTTCAGCAGGACATGTCAATAAGCCATACAAAGCGTAAAGCCTTAGGAACGCATTTTGGTTAAGAAAATACCCGGAAAAGTGGCCAGCTAAGAAAGACATTTTAGGCTGAACAAGTGGTGTTCTGATGGTATTGTGTCCGTAATATTATTAAAATATTAAAAAGTATGGTTTCTAGTTTGATTTTTTCATAGGGTCCAAAAACAGCATGCCCATTTTTACTTTACTTTTAAATATTTAGTTTTGGTATTTGTTTACATTCACTTCTAAGTTAATTAAGTGTAATTTTAAATAAACCATATTGATTTTCAATTTTATAACGGTACTAAATTTTTGTTAAACTATTGCGTTTAAGATGCTCTCGAATGTCTAAACTTCACTGTAATAAGGTATATCGATAATCGATAACACAACTTTACATTGGTTATTGATTTTGGGTTACGAAAGTTTTAGAAATTGGTTCTGTTGTTTGCAGACAAAGGAAACTATTATACCATGGAGCAACATACATATTGCAAGAGTATAACAAATATGGGTCTTATGCCACGAAGTTCAACCAGCGAGAAAACAACTTTGTCCATGATGAGTATCCGTAATATCTAAAGATCAGATCTTCTATGGGTTCACGGGCCTTCTATCGGTCAATTGTATGTATAAAGGATGTATCCTGTAATGGTTTGATCTGAACAATTTGTTGGCGGAATGAATCTATGCCGAAATTTCGTGAAGATATCACGTCAAATAAAAGGCATTCCATAAAAGCACTTATTTCTGATCGTTCAGTTTGTACGACAGCTATATGTTATAAGGGTTTCCAACAATTGAACAGCTTTTTGAGGAGAAAAGAACATGTGCAAAATTTCAAATTGATATCTCAAAAACTGATGGAAAAGACAGACGTTTATGGCCAAATCGACTTTACCCGAATACCCTTTGGCCCTAATACACTTGTGCCCACGTTTGTTCCAATCCTCGAAATAGTTGTGAGATTCAATTTCCCTAATACCTTTTAATGCGCGTAGTCATTCACGTTTAATGTCTTCAATTGACTAAAAACGGTTTCCTCGAAGCAGTCGTTTGAGTACGCTTAATAGCCAGAAGTCACACGGATCTAAATCAGGCGAATACGAAACGAAATCGCTTGAAAATTTGGCAAAAAACTCACTAAGAATCAATGCAGTATGCGACGGTGCATTATCGTAGTGAAAAAGCAAGAGTTAAATGCGGGCTCTTTTTTTAACGAATAGCTTCGCTTATAACACTCAAATAATATTCCGTGTTGACAGTTTGGCCGGTGGGAAGGAATTCGGACAACATAACCTTAATTTTTGACTTGCTTTGACGTGGTTTTTCGGTTTCGGCTCATCTTTGACACGGTATTTGGCCGATTGCTCGTCTGTTTCCGGGTCGTAGGCATACATCTCAGACTCATCGCTAGTAATAATATGTTTCACAACATTCCGGTAGTCAGAAAGTATTGTTTCACAGACGTTAATGCGACGTTTTTTTTAAATTGTGTGATTTCGGTAACAATCGTGCTTTCACTTTTCCTAGGCCCCACTTATAATTCAAAATGTTTTTCCGGTTCCGATATTCGAACGATGCCAGTAAGATCTCTGACTGTTAATTCCCCGATTCCCAAGCACCAATTCCTCTATTTTATTGACGTGTTGATCATGAGCTGATTTTCATGGCCGTTCTGAACGTGGTTCGTCATGAACGCGTTCTCGACCCTCTTTGAATAATTTGTACTAATGAAACATATAGAGTTTCAAATTATTCCACTCATCTGATTATCAGCCTGAGTATTGCACTATAGCTTACAATCAGTTTTTTATATAATGCCGTAGGTGAAGGAAGGTATCACTTACAAATGATTATGAAAAATAATTTATAACTTACAAGCTAGCTCAAAAGCCACTGCAGCCTTCTAGATGAGTATGTCTGTATGTATTATCGCTGTTGTAATTTCGACATTTTCAATTTATTGCTAGGTTTTGTTGTACATAAATGGCGTGTAACCAATTGCAGCCAATTGCCTTTTGAACTTTTATTGTTTTTCGAATGTTGTGTCGGCGATAGTGGACCTCTAAAATTGAAACTAAAAGGAATACAGTGCATACTTATGAATGCATGTATAAATATTGTATGTACATATGTACATATGTATATGCTCACATGTTTAACCGCCAAATGCTATATTATTTTGTTAGCACATATTTGACATGCTTCGCCGCCGATGGCAATTGATCTGGCGGTGATGTCGCTACTAGTCGGCCAGCACCACGCCACACCACACCACACACCGCATAGCACATCAGTAGAGGGCAGCAGTAGTTGCTCGCTCACTTGCTGCTGCTGCCAGCCACCGCTGCAATTACCACACCCCATCAGCGCCGCCGAGTGAGTTCGTGAGTGGAGTGTCCATTGCCACGAGTGTGTCATTTAGTGTTGATTGCCAATTTAATGCCGGTATTTTAATACACAAATTTATTTATGTACTATGCATATACATATGTACAGGGTGTTTCAATGAGAGTTATGTGATATCTTAAAAAACACTCATTGTTAAGGAATTTAATTAATGTATTATTTAATGTGAAGTACAATCAATACTAACGTTTGTTGCCATAATGTATGGAAGTCGATTTCTTTTGCATGGCCATCATGGACATCCTAGTCCATATCATCAAATTCGATCCAAAAATATTCGGTTATCATTGAGCGGAAGCGATACCCATTCACAGTAACATGCCGGTCTTGATCATCACGGAAGAAGTACGGCCCAATGACGCCGCCGCCCCATAAACCAAACCAAATCGTAATCTTTTCGTGATGCAAAGGTGACTCATGGAGTACGTGTGGATTGCCTGTCTGACCAATAACGCATATTTTGCTTATTGGCGAAGCTATTCAGCCAGAAATGAGCCTCATCGCTAAAGATGATTTTTCGATGAAAATCCGGATCATTTTCAAGTTGTTGCTCAGCCCAATCTTGATCTTGTAAGGATTTAGGACAAGATCTTTACGCAAAACTCGCCACAACGACGTCACAGAGATGCCCAACGCATAGGCACGACGTGTGAGACAATGATTTGGGTCTTCCTCACTTGATGCGCTAGCGGCAGCAATATTCTCGACACTAAGAGCACTTCTTTGTCTCATTGGCAGGGGAACAGTTTGTATTATGCTTGTGGATTCAAATTTTTCCACTAGACGCTCAATTGTTGATCTGACAGGACGAAACGACGATTATGACAACCATAAATTGGACCCAGCGCTCTGGAAGTTAAGGCCACTGATTCGAATTTCGGTAGTAAATTTTAATAATTTCGATTCGACTCGTTGTTGGGTCGTATATCTTTTCATGAGGAAATGACAAATCTTCAGTTTGCTGTCCCTATGAAAAGACCTGATATTAAGTTCTGCATATAAAATCATTCAAATGGCTTCCACGACTTCTTTTGCAGGAACGAGTATAATGAACCAATTTCGATTACTTTTTCCACTAACTCAAGTCGTATGTCATGTGTAGCACATTCAAATTGACTTCTTGGAGGCAATTCAATGCCACAATTTCATGAAATAATCTCCAAACTTGTCTCGCAATAATGCGGTTTTTGCACGTGCTGTGTGGCACGTGGCCCCGTTTTGCTGGAACCAAATGTGGTCAAAATCAACTTCTTCCAATTGCCGCCATAAAAAGTTGGTTATCATCGACCTATACCGCTCTCCATTGACAGTAACAGCTTTATTTCGGAAGAAGTACGGACCGATGATTTCATCAGAAAAAAATCATACCATACTGTCAATTTAGATGAATGTTATGATTGTTTATGAGTAATTTGTGGATTTTCTCTACACCATAATCGACAGTTTGTTTTATTTACCGCAGCATTCAGATGAAAGTGGGCCTCATCGGAGAAGTTGATTTTCTTATAAAAATCGTTATCGTTTTCAAGTTGTTCTAAGACAAAATCAGCAAATTCACGACGTTTACGGTGATCCAATGACTTTAGTTCTTGAGTGAGAACAAATTTATACGGATTCAAGCACCAATCCCTTCTCAAAATCCGCCAAGTTGTGGTTTGAGATAGTGCCAATTCTCGAGAACGTCTTGGAATCGGCAAATTGCGGTCTTCAGCAACATTTGCCGGAACGGCAGCAATATTTTCATTACTTCGAGCGATTATTTGTCTTATTAGCACTTGAACATTATGTAAAGAAGATGTACCCTCGAAATTTGTAACTATTCGACGAATAGCAGGCACAGGTGGACGACTATTACGACCATAAAATGGCAAGAGCGCACGAAAAGTTCCAGTTGGAGAAGGATTATTTTGTTCATGAAAAAAATAAAGATGATGACATATTAAAATTGGCCGAAACGACCTTAAGAAATCATAGCATCCCTAATGGAAAACCCAATATGTATGTATGTATGTATGTGGACACGTAAAAATGTGTGTATATTGTTTACATGTCCCTCAACTCCACTGCCACAGCGGAAGGGAGCATTGTTCGTTGCACTTGTTGCATTCCTAAACGCTGTTTTCATTATTGCTGTTGTTGTCGGCGTTGCAGTGGAGGTCGCTTCAATGTTGTACGACATTTTATGTGCAACATACATACACATACACACATACATATGTACATGCTTACTATAAAATTTCAGCTCGCTTCGTCTATTGTTGCTTTCGTAGATTTTCGGTCATTGGACGCTGAAGTGGAGTAGCTGCAGCCACCGCTTAGCGTGTGGTTTCCAGCACACACACACACACGCACATACAAACCGACAACTATGCTTGCTTTGGTCCATAATTGATTGCAAAGCCACATACAGCCACATTTTAAGGCATGTGGTTGCGTGTATGCATATATGCATGTTGGTATGTGTGCTCGCAGATAAGTGCGCACAAATTAAGTTATACTCATGGAAGTAACCGCATAAAGCGCAGATATGCTAATAACTAGCTGGTGAACTCCGGCAACTATGGTCGTTGCTGTTTTGCTTGTTGATTAACAGACTTCACTCGGCGGACACCGGCCACCGGCCACCATCCAACAGCCAGTGGCTACTGTCTACCGTCTGCGGCGCGCTCTTTTCTTATTTTTTTGCATATATTAAAATATTTTCACTGGCATTTGTCTGCGAATGTGATTTGTGCAGTTGAAGACACACGTTTCTATGTATGCTCAATGGAATGAAGAAAACAAAAACTATCAAGAAATGGGAAAGTAAATTGAATTTGTTGTTGTTGAACTATATGCTATAGTTTCCATTGAAACCACTTTGAAGTGGGTTACGAACGGTTTTTGCCAGTTTTAAATGGTTTACTAGTTAGCTTTTGTTTACTGGCGTCATGATGAATAGTGGCTAGCGGGTCATCGATTGATTTGTGGCTTATAAATAGTAGTTTTTGGTACTGAAAGGTTTTTAGTAATCTGTTATATTATCAACAGT
This sequence comes from Bactrocera tryoni, assembly GCF_016617805.1. Lineage (NCBI taxonomy): Eukaryota > Metazoa > Arthropoda > Insecta > Diptera > Tephritidae > Bactrocera > Bactrocera tryoni. Next base: position 49,099,060 of record NC_052499.1, read on the forward strand.
GAAATTTCAGAGCGTTTGGCCAGTATAGAGCACCCTAAAACGATGCAACTTTGACAATCACCCAAGACGGTCTCTACGGGCGAGTGTTATTCCAGCGGCTGGTTATCTGAAACAAAATGAAAAGCAAGATTTTAATGCATATAAGACTTGCTTATAAAGTATGTATGTACGTTAAGCTTTACATGATTTTTTTTGGAAAATGGTTGACTTCTAAAATAAAATGTTAAGTGCATATATGTATGAGGTTCGCCTCCCCTAGGTGGAATGCAATGAAATAAAATGCATAAAAATGAGCGACATCGAAAGAGAAATGTCGATAATAAGCGTCAATGAAGCCCTCGTGTGAAGGCAGTCTTACTTATTAAATCGCCCTTTGGATTGAAATTTTTAACAGTTTGTGTTTTCCTATTTATTTATTTAAAAGTTATTTTATTAATGGCATGTTGCAAAAATAAAATAAACCATATTTTTCTCTTAAAAAAATATTAATATTGTGATGTACTTATACCCTGACCAGGTATATACATACATACAACGTATGTATGTACATATAAAACCCGGAAGGAAGCGCCGGAGATCCTATAAAACATATAGATTTATAAATAATCAGCATGCCGAGCTGGGGCGATTTAGCCAGTTACGTCTGTCTGTCCGTCCGTCGAACTTGTCCTTCAGATTTCGTTCTGAAAACTTGCACACGTCCTTTCTTTCCTAGGTAGCTACTTATTTGTCGGAATCGCCGATATCGAACGAACGGAATCAAGTCTTTGCATTGGAAAGTTTCCTATTTGACGAGTTGTCATCATGAAATTCGGCACGGGTTATTATTGAAACCAACCATAGCAGCTCCGAAAAAGTTGTTCTGATCGGACCACTAAAGCATATACATATGTAGTTGCCATAGAAACTGACAGGTCAAAATCAAGTTCTTCTATGGAAAATAAGAAATTTGACGAGTTATCTTCACGAAATTCGACACGGATTATTATCCAAACCAACGAAATAACCTCCAAAGAAATTATTCAGATCGGACCACTATAGAACCACATTACAAAATGCGTCATAACTAAACAATTATGGCCAACATATGACAGGGAAAGAATCAATGACTTATTAAATAGGTCAAGAAAAAGTATTTATAGAATAACAGCTCCTACCCCATGGCACTGGCCATTTGGGGAACATGCGTCCAAAATGGGATTGCCCTACAACGACATCTGCCGTGGCTGCGGAGTAGCAGGGAACAAGGAAACAATCTTCCACTTTCTCTGCGAATGCCCAGCTCTAGCACAGATCCGACACAAAACACTCGGAATCCACCAAGCACCAAACCTTGAATGGATTTCCACCAAAAGCATATCGGACATAAGTAGTTTCCTCGAAACCTCAAAATGGTTTGAGAGAGAAGGTGAAACGTAATAGCAGATACAGGAGGTTCTACGAATAGTGTATCAAAATGGCACATCAAGTGCTAATTGAGCCCGATAGGGCTGCACTCCTACCTACTTACCTACCTACCACTATAGTATATAGCTGCCATACAAACCGACCGATCAAAATGAAGCTCATGTATGGAATCTTCTGTATTTTTGAAGCGACTGTTTGTAGTTTCGATGCCATCAAACTTAACGCGTTTTCTTGGTTTCTGTTGTGATTTTAGCATTTTGATGCACAAATTACGCTTTTGCTTGGTATTTAATATCAAAATATAACAGGCTTTTCATTGTGATTTGTGCAAAGAGAACTAAATATTTTCACTTATCAAATATTTTTTCATAAGTCTATTAAAAAAAACACTTTAAAATTGGCTTAAAAACACTTAATAATATTAATTACGTGCTTATAAACTAAAATTTAAATAAATGAAACTAAAGCAAGCCCCTTGTTGTGTGTTATTCTCAGTAAAATTATTCAAATTTCCGGCCAATTGTATGCATCACCTAGTTTCGCTGCGAATATTCATAAACACGTTATATGCATGTGTATGTACGTATACCATATATTTTATATACATATGTACATATTTAGTGAAGCAAACGCGATTATGCCAGCTGGTTTCTGTGTATGACAATATTTTTTTGTATTCTCACGTGGCAGAAATACAACAATTACTATACATACATCTGCATACACACACACACACACACACACATAGTCTCATACTATTTTTTAGCAGTCATTCATCACCTTGCAAGTTCATTGATACGCGCACCCTAACACCCCACGCCGTGTGTGGACACAGGAAATGGCATGATATGTAGATATATGTATGTACATATATATTTCTGTATGTATGTATTCGTACATGTAATTTGCATGTTCCAATTTCAAAAGTAGCCTCGCACACGTGTCCCCAGTGCACATTTGAAAAGTTCGCCTTTTTTGCGAAATAAATTTTTTATCAGCAAATCTATTAGTTTCACCCCAATTCACGACAATTGCGCATAATCAAATTTAAAAATCACTTTCAATAGCGCAAGTGTGCGTGTATGTACATATGTATATGCATGTGCGGAGGTAAGCTCACCGCCAGTACATAAGTAAGCGAAGGTGAAAACTATAAAATCTCCCACAAATTCGCACGTTCGTTTGGCTGCGTTTCAGCGCGAGTCTCCCACATTGCTCTCATTACACACTTTTCGCTGCCAAGCTTAAACGCTGCTACTAAGTGGCAAGCTTTTCTAAAACACCACTATTATGTAGTATACATAAATATATATACATACATATACATATATACATGCATATATGCAAACATACTAGTAACATATTGCACGTAATAACTGAGTTTTGTATAAAATAAATATGATTGTTTTTCCCCCATAAACCACGTTTGAGCGCAAATATGAAATCTGTTTCGCAATGCCCGATCAAGCTGAAAGATTTCTTTGCAATTATTTAGTAGCGACGTGTCAGCAAAACGCTCTGGTTGCGCCATTGTTTATTTTTCAAGCGCGATTATTTTCTACACCAGTTCCAGTTTGCTCCACTGAAGCGGTTAATTTCCATAATTTCCCAAGTTGTGGCTAAAGTGTTTCAAGTGCAAGCAATTATTGTGAGTTTTATTTGTTTTATTACTTACTCTTTGATCTTACACATAATAAAAAAAATCATGGTGTGAATAATAACATTCACTTGTGAATTTGTTAAAATTAACACACTTATGTAAAAAATTCGGATTGTATGGCAATAAAACTAAATAATTTCGGCAATTTTTCTTCTATTCCTTTTAGCAAAATGCAATTTCGATCAGGAAGATAAGCCACATCGTTTGAGTCTGGATGTGGGCGATTCGGTTGTGATACTGAAGGAGACAACACATTGGTATTATGGTTACAAGCAGAGGTGAGTTTGATTTTTCTAACAACAAAGCTGTGAACTAAATGCGCTAAAATATTACTTGACTGCCCGAATATTTCGATTTTAATTCAAATGTACTATTTTTGCTAATATAATATTTTTGAAAAATATTCGATTTGCTCGTATCAAATACTCACCACAACTCATACTATTTATATTGTATGTATGTATCTTTAATTATTATATGATATATAAATATAAAAACAGTAAAAATATTCATAAAAATGATCGATAAGTAATAATCGAAATGTTGTCAAACGTTCTTATTTCCCTCCAAACAAATATTATTTAAAAATTAATCGTTTTTAAATTAGGAGAATTGGAAAATATTCCTCAAAGTATATAGTAGATCGATAACAAATAATCGATAGACGATTTTTATTTGCCTCTTTAAAATATATACATACATATACACATATCAAAATACTATAACACGAATTTATGCTTTATTGAGAGCAGCACTTAATTCTTTTTAAGACTAGGAAAATTGAAAAATATTCATAAAATTATCGATAAGTAATAGTCGAAATATTGATAAACGTTTTTTATTTCCCCCATACATACATATATTCAGATATTAATCGTTTTTAAAATTAGGAGATTTGGAAAATATTCCCTAAGTATCGATAACAAATAATACAAATTTGGATAAACGACATTGATTTTGCTCCTTCAAACTTATGTACATATGTATGTATGTACATAAGTATGTATATCCAAATACTATACTACGAGTTTATACTCTGTTAGGAAACACACTTAATCTTTTTAAGTCTTGAAAAATTTAAAAATATTCATAAAAAGTATCGATAAGTAAAAATCGAAATATCGATAAATGCTTTTATTTCGCTCCAAAGATATATTTAAATATTAATCGTTTTTAAAATTAGGAGCATTGGAAAATATTCCTCAAAGTATCGATAACTAGGAAAATAAATATCGATAAACAATTTCTATTTTCCTCCTTCAAATATATATGCATACCTATATGAAAATACTACACCAGGAATTTATGATCTATTAGGAACAACATTTAGTCTCTTCTAAGACTAGAAATTTTTTTAAATATTCCTAAAAAATATCGATAAGTCATGATCGAAATATTCATAAACTCTTTTATTTCCCTCCAAACATATATTTCAATTGATTTTAAAATCGGATATTAATAAAATTATCGATAACAAATAATCGAAATATCGATAAACGATTTTTATTTCCCTCCTGAAAATACGAATTTATGCTCTATTAGGCAAATATCTCATTTTCAAAAGTGCTCTTAAAGAAGTTTGTGAAACCGATAACACATTCGTTATCCCTAACTGGCTACTGAAAATACTTAATCAAAATCATTTAGATGATGCAAAGAAGAATTTATGGAAATCAAAAATTATTGAACAAATTTAATCGAAATAAAAAATTGGTATATCGATTATTATAATATGCCTGTAGCTAAAAAATTTAGAAAAAGGGCTTGTTGTCAAACTAGTTTATAAAAAATTAAAATTTAATTTCACAATATTTTCAATCTTCAGAAATATACTGTAAATTGTCAAGATTAAAACTGAAGTTTCATAATTAATGCATTTTTAACGATAACTTGATTTCACAACACTCTATAGTTTTATTAGGTAACCCGCAAGAAGAGTAAATATTTTTGATTTACTATCTTTGTTTTATTTCAAAAAGCCAAAGTTGAACAAATAAATTGTAAGCACAATCTATCTCTGAGACCCCGTCTTCACATTTAATGGTTAATATTATATTATATATTAATTGGTCTAAGTTCAACATTAGCGTCAAGTAGACCAAATCCACTATATTACTTTGAAATCCCGCCTTGCCCTCAGCTGAGCATGCAATTAATTTGAGTTTTAAGCGAAATTAACTTATTTTTGAAATGACATTATTAATAACCGCACGAAGTAAAATTAAGTAATATACTTTGCTGTGGAAAAGAAATATAGTGTGTGTGAAAAAAATATGCCAAAATTTATTTGAAACGATAATTTCTTCTATTAGTGTAAATATGAGTGTTTCCTAAAAACGTTTGCAATTTTTGTGACTTTCAGCGAATTCGTGTCTATATAAGTATCTATTGCCCTGTAGGAAACGTCGATAGTAAAACTGGTTCACTAACGACTTCCGAAGTCAAGTTTGCTGTGAATATCTGGTATATGCTTGTCATTGAGAATTTTCTACTAGAGGCTGAACTATGTTAGTGTCAAAAAGAAGTTACTTCAAAAAGTCGACCAAAGGGTGACTTGAAAATACGAGATCTCATGGCGTTTGTTTACATATACAACTACATTGCTATGCAGTTAAATTAATAAAATTGCATATAATGTTGAACATTTTTTATTAGTTCAATGTTCATAATTTAATACTACAATGTACAAAAAATAAAATTATATATTATTATATGTATGTATATGTACATATTTACACACCTCTAAAACACCCCAGCTTTAACTGCAATTAGTGCTTCCAACTGAATATTTTAATTTCTTTTGAGCAACATTCGCTAGATTGTTCGACAGTTTCGAGTTCAAATTCATAAACCCACTATTCGTCACCATTAATGATGCGTTTGATAAATGTAGGATCCTCAGCTACTCGTATAATGTAAAGCATCTCTCTTGCGACCTCTACTCGATATCTTTTTTGCAAAAATTTAGATCTCTTGGTACGAGTCTACCATTGACATGCTTCATACCCAAAACAACATAAGAAATGCTGAGATCCTCTGTTATGTCTCTGTTGCCAACACGACGATTTTCAAACACTTTCTTAAACTTTTTCGATTTTTATGATGAACGGAGATGAATGGGCAACTCACATGATTCACGTTTTCGATGACGTTACGATCTTTACTGTATGTCTTATGCTACTCAAACACTTGGGTATGTGATAAGTAAGACTATCGAAAGCACTTTCAATAATACTTAATAGTGATCCCATTTGAAACACGAAATTTGTAGCAAGTTTTTTTCATAGTAAAAATCGTCCGACAAATTTTTCGCGTTTTTGACAAACACGCACCATATGACATATGGAGAACAAACTACGGTGAAAGACGGTTGCACCAATCTAGGAATTTTGTTTATCAGTCCGGGTCAAATTTGATCTGATGGTATTTTCGAGGAGGAAAAATAAAATATTATGTATATTTTCACTCTCCTTCAATTATATTCAACAACTATACTACGAATTTATGCTATACGAGGGTTGCCTTTATATTTCGGGAGTAGAGACCGAAAAACAAATTTTAATCATCGAAAATCGCTTTACTGTTTTTCAAATTATTCTCCATTACGATCTATACACATTTACATGCGTTTGAATCAATTTCCGAAGTACTTTTGACAATCTGATTGAAGAGTATCCAAAGCATGCCTTTTGAACGCATCAACCGCCACTTTAGATGACGAAAATCGTTGACCTCTTAGTTTATTTTTTACGTACGTGAATAAAAAGAAGTCATTCGGTACCAAGTCAAGACTATATGGTGGATGACTCATCAAATTCATGGTTTAAATGCTCAAAAATGCAGTTGTTTCAGTCGAAGTGTGAGAGCCAGCTTTGACGTGGTGAAGAGTGATTCGTCTTCGGCGGTTGGTTTTCCTGATTTCTTGAAAGACAACTGGCAAACAGGTGGTTGTGTATCAATTAAAATTTACTGTTCTGCGGTGTTCCAGTGGTATGATTGCGACAAGTCCAGTTTTCCAAAAAAAAAACAGCCCATCATTTGCTTGGAAGTGTTTCGTGCGAGAACAACTTTTGTTGGATTTGGCTCATCTTGAAACATCCAACAGTCGACTGCTGTTTACTTTCGGACTCAGACGAGTAAATCCACGACTCATCAACTGTCACATTGTCATAACGTGTTTCGAAGCACCGCTTTCGTATTTTGTTAACACTTCTCCCGACCAATCGACACGAGTCTTTTTTTGAGCATTTGACAAATTGTGTGGGATCTACCTTGACCGATTTTTGTTTAAGTCAAATGTTCATGCAATATTGAATGTACCATATGCTAGTCCCACTAATGCCCATAGTTGTCTCAGTCTCACGATAGGTCACATAATAATCTTGTAATATCAGTGATAATGCGCGCAGGATCAATATTTTCCGGAATAAGATCTGATTTTGGACGACCCTCATGAAATTTGCCTTGGAGGGATTTACGATTTTGATTGAATTGACTATACAATCGATAAAAACTGGTCGTTGATAGAGCTTCATCCTCAAAAATTCATCGATGCACTGTTGATGAGTTAATCCAGATGGAAAGTTGTAAAAAATAATTAGTTTTTGGTCGAGAAGAATATTTTAAGTCACTGTAAACAACACAAATAGCGCTCATATGTAAGTATGTCAAGACGTTTTGGGTAGCTCTGCAAATTACTAGCTCTTAGCTTCTTAATTGAAGGCAGGATGCAGGAAAATAAAATATCTGAATAATCGGCTGTATGGCAGATATGTGATAGACATATGTAGTTGTCCTATCAGGATCCGATTTCGGCAAATGTTCAATAGAATTTTAACATGCACCTATGGGATGTATTAAATTTCATTTGGATATCGCAAAAACTGACAAAGAAATTTCTATAATCCTAATAAGCGCTGACTCGAAACCAGTTTTAGACTCATAGTCTCTTTGGCAAAAGTGTTCAAAATGATCCCATATACGCGATTTTATAAAAAAAAAAAACAAAAAAGGACGTTAACTTCGGCTGCACCAAAGCTAATATACCCTTCACAGGTGCATTTCTTTTAGTAACCGATCTAGTAATCCGATCTGAACAATTTTTTCAGAGATTATATTATTACCTTAAAGTAATCCATGTCAAATTTCGTGAAGATATATATATCGTCAAATGTGAAAGTTTTCCATACAAGAACTTGATTCCGATCGTTCAGTTTGTATGGCAGCTATATGTTATAGTGGTCCGATATCGGCAGTTCCGACAAATGAGCAGCTTCTTGAAGAGAAAATGACGTTAGCAAAATTTCAAAACGATATCTTAAAAACTGAGAGACTAGTTCGTATATATACAGACAGACGGACATGGCTAAATCGACTCAGCTCAACATACTGATCATTTATATATATACTTTATATCGTCTCCAACGCTTCCTTCTGGGTATTACAAACTTCGTGACAAACTTAATATACCCTGTTCAGGGTATAAAGATAGACGCGCATATGAATATTTCATCCCCCCTTCCCTCCAGAGTTCCTGGGTGATACACAGGACCGTATGCATGCTTCGACCAAGTGAATAGTTTTCTTAATAAATTGCTTCCGTTCGCACAGATTTCTGTATAAATAACACGACTTTGCGCGTTTTTGCCTGCAATAATATCGTAAATCATCGTAAAATGCGCTCAGTACATATTTATATGGAATTTATTTATATCAGTTCCCAAACAATACCCTTTCACAGATACTTCATCACTCTCTCACGCGGCTGCAAACACATGTTGGCACTCCTATATTTGCAATAGCCACATACATATGTACATATATGTACAACCGTATGTAAGTAATTGCTGCCATACTGAGTAGCATACTCCGCAATCGTCCCGCTTATCACCTCGAATGCCTCAATTCGAACAACGCACATATTACACAAGTCCACACATACAAACACACTCACATACATACGTTTGCTGCGAAAAATCGCCTTAAAAACTCCTTGCGATGCAACATAATTTTCGAATTCCTCGACATGTGTTGCACGGCGTGCCAAACGGTGTGAAAATTCCGCAGGCCGGCGCCATGTGCCTTACACATACTCATACATTGCCAAACACCGATCGTCGAACAACGTTTACCGATCACCGCTTGACGTTTGCAAACATTTGCCGGCTTTCATCCTGTCCGCCGCGGATATTTACTTCTGCTTGCCTGCGCCGACCTTCTATCATCACTCATCTATTTCTTAACACTGTACACAATGCCTTTTTTGTGCTCAATTCGCTATTCGTTGTTATTTTACGGCTTGCGTTATCAAATCGTGCATTTAAACAAACAACAATTTCACACCATAAATGATAAATGCGTGGCGTTTGTTTGTACGATGTTGTTATCAAGAGTTTCCTTCTTAGCTGGCTTTGTCATTTCTCGGTGTTTTATCTATAAGCATACACACATGCATACGTGCATATACAATTGTTTATCTATAACCGCCGTTTGTGCCCGCTGACCTCTCCAACGCTTCAGCCATCCACTTCAGCACTGATAAACGCTGCATTGGCCACTACTGGCCAGTAGTTCCAAAGCATAGAAATTCAATTTTAAACTTGAAACTTGTATTTGTATATGCACATACATACACATGTATGTATGTATGAGTGTACTTAGTGCACAGTCTTATCATCAACTCTACTATTGACTGACTGACTGCACTGACACTACACTTTTCGAATGCCAGCGCTGTTGTTATTGGCTGTTCGCCATAATTCAATCTTTCGCTTCCTATTGTTTATAAGCGGCACTTGTTTGTATGTGTGTGTCCACATGGTATATTTGTATTTATAAAATATATTTTATGTCTTCCCATTTTTTATGTGTGTTGTTTTCTTATTTTTCCATTTTCATCTTCATACACCATTAACGCATAGCACTGACCTCTTTCATACTCCAACTGACCCGTGCTGTCCACACAGAGTCACTTGAAAGGCATTGCGCGCAATCACACTCACACTAACACAAATGCGTGATTAAGTGCACCGCCGCACTGGGTTCGGAAGTGACAGCAATGTGATTCAATAAAAGTGAAAAAAAGAACGACAAAAACAAAATGTTCATAAATAACAAAAGTAAATAATAAAATAATAATAAAAAACTGTCAGCGTGTCGAAAGGGTCAGACAAATAAAAGAATTGAAATGAAATGCTTAAATGTGGAAATTGATTGAACATCTTGATGAGGAAATATCGAGTAAAAGCGCCACGAATTTCTTAATTTTGTGTGTCTTTCTCACGACTTGACCGATGTGATTACAAACATTGACCGGAATTAAAGCTAATATTTTTATCATTAATTGCTCTAACGAAGTGAAAAAAATTATGTTTGAAAATATTTTATTTTTTAAGTTCACTGGCAACTCTGTACAAATTTGTAAGAATTCGTATAAAGATATCGCAACTGGTTCTGCGTAATTTACTATATGATCAAATTTGACCCGGACTGATCCATTTACATAAACGGCGCACGTAAACCGAATTGTAAAATATTTTTTTCTCTAGTTTGGCACTTAACTTCAAAGTCATAGCTAATTACGTCAACAACAACGTTAGTCCCGAAATCCAAGACAGAATAACTTTTGCCAACCAGTCAGTGGCGTAGCTACAACTACGGGCGCCCGGCGCCAAGGATGTTCTGCCGCCCCCGCTTATCTACCTACCTACAAGTTTCATGAGGTTGTTCGAACAAAAGTGAATTTTTACAAAATATCTTCGATATTAAGTATATAAAATTTAGGAACTAGAAGCCACGCAAATTCTGAAGTTCCAAAATTCTCACAATACGGTTTTTGAGGAAATTGATAGTAAATTTACAAGACATCTTATTAAAAGCCATAGAAAAAACCCATTTCCACAATTTGCAGGAATTTTTGCCCCAATTGGAGTTTTTAAATACCATTTTTGAAAATTTGGAGAAATAAAAGTATTTGTTACATTGAAAGCATAGGGTAACTGTGAGAGTGACACGTCGCTAGACAAAGCTAGAAAAGTGCATCTTTAAGTTCTATCACTTTTTAAGAAAGATATAAGCCAAAAGATAGAAGTAAGACAAATTCAAAGACTGAAGAGTATTCGAGTAAAAATTAATATTTTTCATTGTTATTCAGATTATTACATACATACATTGTGAGTGTACAACTCTTTACTTTTTATAATAAATTTTGTAAAAAAATTTGTGGAAGTATTTTTTTGAATATTAAAAAACGGCGAAGATCGTTTTGCCCAAGACGTTGCGCCCGGGGAGACGAGCCTGGCTACACTTGAAATATTCAATTGGCGCCAAACAGCGAAAAGGAAAAACGACTGACACGCTGTTGTAAGCTCGGCTATAATCATGCAAGCGCTGTCTACGCCAATAAAGAAGAAAAGGAAAAAATTAGGAAAAATATTTTTTTATAATGAAAGCTAAAGTTAATCTTCAAGCTTTAATATACTTTCTAACGAGCTTTCATGAAGCAAATACCTGCATTACTGTAAAGCTCTAAAAAAGCGACTATACAGCAAATCTCATACATACAAAAACAAAAAAAACATTGTCTAAAAGAAAAATATGAAACGCTTTAGCAATGTCCGAAAACCTCTGTATTTATGTACATACATACATACATATATGGCCCTTAGAAGTGTTACAACAAAAATATGTACAAACTTTTTATTTCGAATGCATTTGAACCGTTTTCTATTTTCTTCTACACCGTTTCGCCTCTAACGCCTAAACAGCTCGCCAACCACTTTTGTTTTGGTCAGCTTCAACTGAAGTATGTAAAAACAATTCTTCGGTTAATGACCGTAACCTTAGCGCGTGAAAAAATAATGAACCGTTTTTGTGGCAGTACGTGCCTTTTCATATTTATATGTATGCGTTTGTGTTTATTTATTTTATTTCGCTAAGATTTTTTTCCTGCGAAAGTACTGGGTAGTCATTGGTAAGTTTCACAATTTCCGCGCAAACTCGTTAAATTCGAAGTGAAGTGCGCTTATAACCACAATTGTGGCAAACTCAAAGTAATATAGTATAAATACGGAATATTCAATGTGTAATGCACATATACATACATACATACAGACGCGATAATTAAAAAATTACCTTTTTCATAAAGGCCAGCCATTCATTGCAAAATGCTCCTCTATATACATACATATGTACATATGTATGTGTGTCTGATTGTGCCGGACAGTTCACTGGCGGATCTCTCCTTCTTCTTCCAGCTAACAATCTAATAATTGTTATCTGCTGTGCTATGTGCCCCTCCTGCCGCAGAGCGCAATTTTCTACAACATTTTTGTCCAAGCCATGCTTTCGAGTAACACCATCTGTCTAATATATATTTAGATATGCATGTATATAGATGGCCCATGACAGTCGTTAGAATTTGTGCCCATATTCGTCATTGGTCTGTTACGCTTTTTTGCTGCTGTTGTTGTTGTGGTTAATAGTTTAGTTGCTGCTTGTTTTTATGGCGTTTATTTCTCTTCATATTTATTTTTTTTTTTAGCAATTCATCAAGAATTGCGCCACACTCTGTCATATAAAAATTTATGTCAGACATATGTATGTATGTATGTATGTATGTATGTCCACATAAATACAACAACCATTCTTTTATAGCACATACTACATACAAATGTATGTCTGTTTTGTCGCATAATTGCGAATCTTGTCTTCCCATGCTTGTCATGTGCGCTTTATTAATTGCCTCCTGCCATATTTATTAACGCAGATATTTTTAATTTCAGTTATTTTTTCCATTCAAATTTCTTCTCTTTTTTCCCTAAATAAATAAGTCTCACTGTTTTCATATTTCTTGCAGGCATAAAGAACAACGCGGCATATTTCCGAAAAGCTACATACATCTGAGCGATTACACAATCATCAACGGCGAGTACTGTATCAAGCGTACAGAGATCGTCGAGGAAATCACCAAAGTTCTCTTGGAATGGGGCTCTATATTGAAACAGTATTTTTTGGTGAGTGCTGCAATCGTTATCTGTCTCTCGCAAAAATTCATTCATTAAATTAATTTTCATAAAAAAAAAAACTGTGTTAACCCTTCATTGTCAGTCTGCCCTAACTTACTGCCACAATAATGGTTATTGCAATCCATACTAAATGCATTTATTTTCATTCATTTGCAGATCACACATCGTGACTTCAATTCCATACGCGCAAAAATGATCGAGTTGAATAATAATCGCGCACTGCTCATATCGGGCAATTTGCCTTTGGACGAGATGCGTAAAGTGAAGCTGATGGCCACATCGCAAATCGACACAGGAAACAGTCTGCTGGGCTTAGATATGGTGGTGCGCGATGAGAACGGCGACATATTGGATACGAATGCGATATGCACAACGGAATTGTATGAGCATCACATGAATGCGCAGGATCGCATTTTCAAAGCGAACGTAGGTTTTTGCTTGCATTTACATAAATATATTTATTTGCTGCAAATTTTCTTCATATATTTATTTGCTGATATTTATATGTATGTATTTGCATATGGCATATAATCGTAGATTATATATACAGACCAAAACGAGCTGTTGCTTTTTTCGAGTTATTGCACTTACCAAGGACGTAGCTACTGTTTGAAAGTAGTCAATTAAAAGAAGAAGAGCGGTGTTTTGACTTACATACTTACATATATCGGGTGATTCAAGTAGTACTTTCTCAATAGCCTTTTTTTTGACACATCGCGTGTGAGTCGTGTCAAGCTCTTATGTTATTTTTGTATTCATTATTGGATAATATGTTGAGATCTTAAAATTAAACAAAATACAACTTGTGCAAGAACCGAAGACGCACCACCTTCTCAAGCGACATCGCTTCGCTCTATGGGCTTTTGAAAAGTTCCAAGAAGATCCGACCGTTTTCGAGCCAAATATTGTTCAACGATGAGACCCATTTCTGGCTCAATGAATATGTAAACAAGCAAAATTGTCGCATTTGGCGAGATTGAAGTGCTACCATTTCATCCAGAAAAACAACGGTTTGGCGTGGTTTGTGGACCGGGGGAATCATCGGTCCATATTTCTTCAGAAATGATGCGGAGAGAACGTAACCGTCACTGGCGACCGTTATCCCGCCTTGATAACCGACTATTTGATGCCTAAAATTGAAGCTCGTGATCTCGGCCACATTTGGTTTCAACAAGACAGCGCCACTTCTCACACAAAGTGTGAGATTAATAGATAATTAATAGATTTATGGAGCGAACACTTCAGTGAGCTAAAAATTTCACGTGGGCCGGTCGATTGGCCACCAAGACATGTAAAGTCTAAAGTCTATGTCACTTCGAGAGTCCTTCGGCAGTTAGTAGTCGAAATGCTCGAAAGAGTCATTGAAAATTGAACTCAAGGGATGGACCATCTGAAACGTAGCCGCGATCAACATTTGAAAGAGATAATCTTCAAAAAGTAGATGCCAAAGAATGTTTTGTCGAATGATATTTTGCATTAAATTAGAAGCTTCTCAGTTTTTTCTCTCAAAAAGTAGGGAACCTTGTAATCGATTACCCTTTACTTCCTACCATCAACTGAAATTCCTATTAAGCGAATTAATTCTGACCAAACCAGAGGTTAGTCCACTTAAACAAAAAAATCATATGAATATCATCTGATCATATTTGATCCGGACTGAAAAAAACAATATCTTCACGTTTTTTTTAATTCAAATCTTTATTACGCCTTTCAGATAGGCTTCTTCAGGCTTCTTTTTTTGTCAGATTCGGTATGTAGATCCTTAGTTACGTTGTTGTCAAGCAAATCACGCTTTTCGACTCTCTACTCCATGTACGCTTTGTAAAAGATTCTGTTCTTTTGGGACAAGTCTCCAGATTGGCAAACATTAACGAAAATGTGATGGGTCGATCCATAAGAAATGTTGAGATCCGCTGCTCTCTCTCCGATGCCAACTCGACGATTATCATTCATTTTTCCAAAGAACAGGGGTTACAGGGTTTGTCCGATCATCACGAAAGACATTCTCCGGTATAGCTTTGAGATCCGAGGTGCATGCTGTGTGGATCCCCTCTGTCGTCTCAAAATGTTTGCCTTTCATCGGCCTTTTCAGGCAAGGAAATAAAAAAGTCCGGGGGGTCTACAATTGGGCTGCAAGGCGGTATGCCGGCCTTGGTTAGATAGCTTTTCACAAGAAAGATGGCCGTCAGTGAGCACTTTTGGGACCATCTTCGCACACACCTTGCACATGTTGAAGTGCTCCGTCACAATGTCATTAACCACAGATTTTTGATAAATTTAATATCCGGACAATTAAACGACTACTTAGTCGACGGTCTGAGTAAAAAACTTTGCGCACACGAGTCACATTGTCGTGGTCTCCCAGCATGGTCTTCATCCGCGACCTCTTCCCGGCCCTCCAAAAAGGCCTGGTGCCACCGAAATATACCAATTTTTGCTAAAGCAACATCTGTGTAAGCCTGCTTGATCATATCAAACGTCGCTGTCGCAGATTTACCGAGTTTCACCCAGAATTTAATCGCGTACCTCTGCTCTAACGAACGCTGCGTTGTCGGCTTGCACCAATCACAGAAACACGTCGCGCGAAAATGTTTGTCCTGACTGTCCAGGTGCTCGGCGGCAACTGACCAGTCACTTGTTTGTTAGCTAGGAACGCCTTCTACCGAATCCAGTCGTTGCGCGCACGCTCCGAAATACAGTCGCGGCGGAAGAAAATTAGTACTATTGCCTTTCAGACAAACCTTGTATTTATTTCCAAAGAGTTTTTTTTATGAAAATCCCAAAGAAGTTTATATAAATAAAATAATATTCGCTAAATCCAGGTTACGTTGGTGGATTTAGAGAATTTGTTTTTTTTTTTATATAATTTCTAATCTCAAAATAACGCGTCGAATCTTCTCTTTCAAAACGTCAATCGTCTCGGGCTTATCTGTGTAGACAAGCGACTTCACATAATTCCACAAAAAATTGTGAAGCCTACGACACAGGCCCACCACAAGAGTTAATGCGCTCACCAAAAGTTTCCTTTAACAAATTGTTAGAGCCAAAAGATTGTTCACGTCAACTCCATCCTCCAATTCAGGCACAAAAAAGTCATTAGTCATGGCGCTATAGCGTTCCTCATTGACTGTATAATTATGGCCGGCTTCATTTTTGAAGAAATAGGAAGCAATGATTCCATTTGCCCATAGAGCACAATAAACAGTGGCTTTTTGAGGATGTTACGGCATCTCAATAATGGCTTGGGATTGTCATCATTCCAAATGCAACAATTTTGCTTAGTAACGTATCCATTCAACCAAACGTGAGCTTTTCAAAGCAGAACAAATTTTTCATTTGAAAACGTTGCTAAGTTTGTATATTATGAAATGGCAAACCCAAATATGTAAGTATAAATCAAGTATCAGCCGTTAAAAAAAAACTTCGAAAAAAGTATTGCCTCATTGAAAACCGCACGTCTAAAATAAACACCATGCATATTCATTTTAAATATATGAAATCGACTAAAGCTTTTCCCAGTATAATTAAATTTATTTAAAATTATTTAATATTTCATTTAATCTCACTTTCACTTCATTTTGTTTGCTATTTGATCCTCCTCATAACAGATAATTTTTATATTAAATTAAATTAAATTTGTTTATCATTTGTTGCCAAAATCTCATTATTGAAAACTAATTCCACATCCCTCTTCCCCCAGCGTCCGCAAACAATTCAACGTTCACCACGCCCACTCAACAAATACTCGCACAACATATTGCTGCATGTGAACGCCTTCGTGTGCAAGTTTCAAGAGGACTCCGATCTGCTCTTCACACTATTCGATGGTGAATCACACAAGCCGATAAGCGAAAATTATGTCGTCAAATGGTCGCGCACCGGCATTGCACGTGATATCGATCAATTCGATAATAATCGTGTACTCTTCACCGATCTCAGCAAAACCGATCTGAATATACCGAAAATGTATCTGGTTTGTTATGCGATACGCATTGGTGCCATGGAAATGAAGGAGCATGACTCGAAACGAGCCAGTATAACCACAGCAATGCTAACGGCATCAAGTAAAAAGCACTCACAACTCTCGATCAGTTCGAGTGGTTCGTTCAATAGCACCGAGTATATAATGCGGCGACCATTTGGTGTCGCCTGCAAAGATCTCACCCCCATATTACATAAGCCGGAAGACTTCCGTGGCAATTTGGATTTGCCATTCATGTTGTGCGAAAAGGACACGCTAGATGGCACGCTGCGCAAATTGATCGCTAATAAGGATATCGGCAAGATCGATTCGAAAATGGCCGTCACCATTGAGGTGTTGCAGGGCGATATTAAACAGATCAAAGAGGATTTTCCACGTTTGCTACACACAAATGTGCCGTTAGCGCGTAAAATGGGTTTCCCCGAGGTAATATTGCCCGGCGATGTACGTAACGACTTGTATTTGACGCTTTGTGGTGGTGAATTCGCGCGCATTGCGAAAACATCGGAAAAGAATGTCGAGGTGACAGTGTATGTGTGCAATGAACAGGGACAAGTGGTGCCCGGTGTGATGAGCATCGGCGCGGGGCATCCACCCATTGATGAATACAAATCCGTGGTGTATTATCACGACGATAAGCCGAAGTGGCTGGAAACATTCAAGGTGCGTGCATAATTATTGTTAAGCAACTTTTCGTATTATAATTCATATTTTCATAACTTTATTGCAATTTTAGATACATGTGCCGATAGACGAATTCAAGCAGTGCCATCTGAAATTCATTTTCAAACATCGCAGCTCCAACGAACAAAAGGACAAATCGGAGAAGCCTTTCGGCTTGTCGTATGTGAAGCTGATGCAGGACAACGGCACGACAATCCTGGCAAGTCGATACGAGTTATACTCAGTTAATATAACGGGATAATATATTTTATTTTTTACTCTGCATATTAACAGCAAGGCCAACACAATCTGGCCGTATACAAGATGGACCACAAAAAGTATGATAAGAACAATGCCAATGTTTACATGGAATTGCCTTCGACGGTTGGTGAATTGCAGGGCACCAAGCCATCGCTGGGTGGTTTGTCGCTGTTTCCCAAGGATCAACTCACAATTTGCGTTAATCTCTGCAGTACAAAACTGACACAAAGCGGTAATTGTCATGAAATTAATGTAAACACATGTACAGGGTGGTCCATAAACAGTGAATTTATTCCTAAGAGCAAATATTCTAATTTTTGATGGTTAACAATTTCATTTATATGTATAGTTCGAGTAGTTTCGAAAAACATTAAGATTTTTTTTACGATTTCGTGCTCTTAAAAATGATCTGACTTCACAAAAGATCTATCACTAACGAATCAGAGGTTTGATTCGTTCTGATGAAACTAAATATGATCTAAGCCGTCGTTTTCATTTGCCTTATAAATGAACATGCCTCCTCTGATCAGGCAGCATTTCAATATTTTTGATAAAAGAACGTTACATTAATGATTTTGGGCAAACACCCTGTATATTTTTTGTATATTTGAATTTCATTTATTTAAACCTATGATATTATAATTTTTTTATTTTACTCCCACTATTTTAAGTGAGCCTCTTGGGTTTGCTAAATTGGTCTGCGCATAAGGAAACACTGGAGGAGTCCTTGAATGCGCTTTCGAATGTGCCCGGCGAAGAAGTGGTGAAATTTTTGCAGGACATACTCGACGCTCTATTCAATATTTTGGTAAAAAGCTTTAATTTTCCCGACTTTTGTGTTGCTTTTGTGACACTTAAAATCTATGTCGCTTCCGCAGGTTGAAAATGACGATCCCGAACGCTACGATCAGTTGGTCTTCATGAGTATTATACACTTAATCGAGACCGTATCCGATCTGAAATATCAACATTTCCTCACGGTATTGGATGTGTACATAAATGAGAGCTTCTCAGCGACGCTGGCTTATAGGTTGGTGGCGATTTCTTATTTTGCTCTTTATTTTATTAAATTATTTTTTTTCTAATAATATTTTTTTTTCTAAAATTTCAGTAAACTAATTAATGTGCTGCAAAAGAACATCCGCGAAGCCATCGAACCCAAAGAAAAGTCAGCCGATGGCATTGAGATCGAAGAGCGCGTAGAGGTGAAGCGTCTATATAAGACCACCAGATATCTGCATTATGTTATCAAGTTCGTTATACGTTCACGTGTGCTCTTCGCGGCCATCAATGGCAATTCGGATTATGATGATTTTGCCAATAAGCTACATGGTGCGTATCAACTTGCTTTTATTATAATAACATTTTTTTTATCTTTGGTGTAAGTATTATGTAACATAACCACATTTTACTAATATTACTAGAACTGCTGGAGATGTTTATCAAAATGATTGCCTGCCCCACCGATTTGTTGAAGTCCGAAGGCGCTTTGCTCAAAAATTTGCACATCATTGCCACGGATTTGATGGCGGTGTTCGACGAAGTGCGTCTAAGGTTTGTTTTACATTAATTTATACAAATATTTATTTAACTAATTTACTGTTATTTATATTTTCTTCTCCGGCAGTAATGTGATTGTCAATATCTTGCGCCAATTCCCACCGCGTCGCCTGACACAGTCCAAAATGGGTTGCATCAAGGACTTTGTCGATTCCAAACTGTTTCTCTCGCCGGACTGTCGCGCCGTGCTACTGCCCGTCTTTTGCAATCACATCAAAGATCGGCTCGAGAGCAAGGAAGAGGTATTTACATGCATTTTTAGTTTCCATTTTATTTATGTGTTTCGTTATTTCGTTTGCGTTTGTGTTTAATTTTATTGATGAATACTACTTTTCGCATAAGCAAAATACAAATTATAACATTGGCTCGCATAAGGTGTTCACATTTTGCCCGTTAACTTTAACATTGCCATACATAAATATGTGTGTTCGTTCATCCAAGTAAACTAATTACATGCGTTTACCTTTTACTCTTTTACTTTGCATAAGCTCATTTAAAAATTGAAAAAAAAAAAAATTAAAATACCAATTTTTCTTATTTTCCTGCAAGTTAATTTGCGCTAACCTTAATTTGTCACTAAAACGTCTTGCGCATAACGGTTAAAAATCATGAACAATAAAATACAAATAACATTTTAATACAACACTTCCATTATTACTCAAAAAATTATACGAAATTTCGACTTTGCAGCGTCAATGTTGTTAGTTTTGCGAGTTCAAATAGCTTTCGCAGGCATTTTTGAAACTTAACTGTATATATACTATATACTTTTTTAATGTGTAAAGTGTAATATTATAACTCGGCATTAATAGCGTATGATATTTGTATATTCGTATGTATATTAATTTAAGCATGTTTTGTTTTTGTTATATGTCCGTGTTTTGTGCCTGTTTTTTTCACGTTTTTTCAACTAGTTTATTACGCATTTTTGATTGGCATGTTTAGAGAGTGCACTAATTTTAAAATTATTTTTGAAAAAACACGTTTTCGATTTGTTTTTAAATATACCATATATAATTTGTATGTATTTTTAATAAAATACTTGTAAATGTTTAGTAGTTGTTTCACAAATGTGCTATCGACATACATATGTATGTATATAGGCGCCCACTCTACTTCAGTGGAATGTAAAATACAGTTAAAAATAATAATGTTATAATATTTTAAACGATTTAAGTAGGGGTGGTTTATTCATGTGAATGCGAAATTTTTAATGGAAAACACTGTAAATAATAAATGGCAACTGCACAATATTACTATATGCACTGAAGTAACTGCGAGAAATAATGTCTGCCTAGGCTGGTGTTACCTAAATTAACAGAAATGAGAGGAAAGTGTTTAAGAATTCCTTTCACTCAATCTTTTTCATATTTATATACTAGATACAGAGTTATGTATATATAAATGATTAGGACGACGAGTTGAATTCAACGTGACTGAGTGTCCGTCCGTGCACATAGTTACATACATACGTAATATTTAAGTAAACTACTATAAATGAAAATCGGTAAACGTGTTCCTTGGCACCATAAGAGATTTGGTATTGTAGTTGGGCCGAATGGACACCAGAATCCACGCCACAAAATACCATTAACCTATAAAACGAAAATACCGATAGAGACCATAGTAGGTTGCGGTATATGATTTCAAAATGTTCAACAAGTGAACTCGGCCCGCCCCAAATAGATTTAATGTTCATATCTCACAAACTCCTAAAGCTGTATTTATCAAATTCGTTTAAAACAAATCATTTCGGCACATCCTACGACAATGTGAAAGTGGGTAAAATCGGTTGACAATCCCGTCCACTCTACATACCATATAACGATCATGTTGAAAACTACTGAAAATGCGATGACTCGCTAACTAAATACGTAAAAAAACATTCAATTTCAACTCACTAACTAAATACGTAAAAAAAAAACATTAAAATTCACATTCTATATTATACGGAAGGGCTTCATTGGAGTTCGAGTAAAAATTGGTCAAAGGGCGTGGCACCTCCCACTTTTAGGTGAAATTCTATGTCTCAGGAATAAATCTAAAAATTGTCGAAATCGGATCATAACTTTTCAAGGCCTCAGATCCGAATATATGGACCCCAATGCCTATGTTTGTTTTTTTTTCTGAAAAAATGTTTGTGGTAATGAAATTAATTTTGGAAATTTTTAATATTGTAGATACACGTTTAAATGTGCAGCTTTTGAAAGTTTAACTGTTTAATATAAGTCTTTACGGCCTCTTTTTACGAACAGCTTCGCGCAAACGACGCATAGCACCCAAATTGTATTGTATGGAACGTCTGCTCCATTGTCGTCGATTCGGGAATCGGGTTCACCATCTTTTGATGTTATGCCTTGACTGCCATTCAGCAGACTGGGGAAGTGTTCCCTACATGGAGTTCTACAGGAGTATACTATTGATTCGTTTTCATTGGGGGCGTTTTTTTCGTGCCGGGTCTCAAACTCAGCGCACAACCCTAAGTAGGGATGGTTCGCCTTCTCACTTTGCCTCGCCTTCAAAGGGATGTTTTTTGGCTACCCAGAGGTTACTTGGTTTAATACCGTAAATCGTGGGCTGTTTCAGCCATATGTAAAAGAATCGTTTCTGGCTACTCCCAAGTGAATGGCGATTAGAGAACTTTCCTCACATGACTCCATTGAATAATCTCACTCATCGTAAAAATCTTTATCTATCTATGTACTTCAGAAAGGGGTCAAACCACGTCAAGTGATCCAGGAAATTTCCCAATATCACCGATTTTGAAAATTAGCAGTTCATTAGGTTCGCATACTCCCTGATATAAATATTTCGTCAAAATTCTTTTTTTTTAGAAATTTAGAGGACGATAAAATTGTAAAATTATTTTCTCAGAAACTACTACAGATAAATCGTTGAAATTTTGTGAAGTCAAAAAAAAATGTTCGTGCTATATCATAAATATTTTTTCATTGTCCTTTTGTTTAAATACTAATAATTTACATTATTTTTTGTTAAACAATTAAAATTTTATAAGTGTTCTGCTAAAAAAAATTTAAAAGTATACAAGT
Source organism: Bactrocera tryoni (assembly GCF_016617805.1). NCBI lineage: Eukaryota > Metazoa > Arthropoda > Insecta > Diptera > Tephritidae > Bactrocera > Bactrocera tryoni. Next base: position 49,121,668 of record NC_052499.1, read on the forward strand.
ATGACACAACTGCATAATCTGCAAAAAAATTTTGTTCATTCATACCGTTCTAAAGACATTGAATTTTTTGTCCCCCTTCCCCTCTTAAAACGTATGACACATCCGTTGTTGCGCAATGCGCTTATACTTTTCTTGCCGCACAGATGTCGGGAGCTTACGATTCCTAATGAACTGCTAATTTTCAAAATCGCTGATTTTGCCAATTTTTCCTGGATCACTTGTCGTGGTTTGACCCAAAGGCTAGTTATTTTTTTATGTGATATTTGACACAGATGTCATTGACAGGCATATGAACATAGAATTATTTCGACGAATGGGGTTTTGCCCGAAATTCAAAATAAAAAGTCTTACTATTTTTTACCCACACATATGTACATATGTAAATGCAATTTGATTTCGCAATATTTCCCTTAATATACTCTACCACCGCCCTAGCGTGTTTGGTTGGTTCCACAATGGCTTTTCTGTCGGCTATAAGCACTCCCAAATAAATATGTATGTATGTATATGTGTTAAATTACATTTTATGTTAATTCCGAATATTACAATAAGCATAACCGAAAGCAGTATTTGATCGAAGGATTATAATTTTTAAAGTTGTCCATGTCAGACATAGGAATTTTATTAGGAAATAATTTTTTTTATAAAGTTATAATATTAATGCTATCATATGTAAGTCTACTTAAAGACTTTTGGATTTATTTGTTATTACTTTTTTATTTATTTTTAATTTTTTTTTAATATTTTTTTTTTAATATTTCTTTTTTATATTTTTTTCTTTTAATTTTTTTATTGTTTTCGTTTTTAAATTATTATTAAAATTTTTTCTTTTTTAAATCAATTTTTTTTTTTTTCTATTTATTTTAATTTAATTTTTTTTTTTTTCATTTTTATATTTTTTATTTTTTTTTTTTTTTTCATTTTTATTTTTTTTTTTTTTTATTTTTTTTTATTTTTTTTTTTTTTTTTTTTTTTGTTTTTTTTTTTCATTTTTGTTTTTATTTTTTTTATTTTTATTTATTTTTATTTTTTTGTTACAATTTTTTTTCATATTTTCTTAATTAATTTTTTTCATAAAATGTTATAACTTTTAGTTCAGGTATGTCCCTTATCAGATAATACAACATATATCAAGTATATCTGACTAGATTTTTCATTTAATTCCTTAGAGTCTCCGTTCCACTCATATTTGGGGTGTAAATGTTTTTGTTTTATGTTTTATCTGCGTTGTTTGGTGTAGTTGTTGTGCACGCAGTATAGTGTATGTACTCTAGCAAAATCACATTATCACTTAACACATAGCTACATACATATATACATATGCACATGTGTGTGTGTAGTTAATTGTGTCTTCACGGTTGCCATCACCCATCAGCATCACCGATATATCACAATATTAAATCTAAATTTTACTCAAAAATCGCATACTCATTTCTCACATGCATCCATGTTACTCATACATACATACGTATTTCATACATAAAAATACTCATATAATTCATTCATAAATCTTGGTTGTAGTTTCTCCATTCATTTACGTTTTCGTTTGTGTGCATTTTTTTTAAATAACTAGTAACTAGACACAGACTTTCTTATTAAGTCTCCAATAGTACATACACAGTTAGCGGCGATAATAAAAACGTCACACTTCTTCATTGGAATGTTCACCGCACTTTAATAAATATTTCTAATGTTAACAAATTTTTTGTTGTATTTTTTTAATTTTTCGTTTTTAGCTAAAAATTTTCAGTTTCTTAAAGAAAAAACTACAATTTGCATTAAGGTGTGTCACTAATACACACGCACATATACATACTAGCACTTGGTGCGCTCAAAAAATCACAGAAATCCTTTTTCAAAGTAACTGACTCACACACAAACATACAAACATGCACACAACTACACTTTCCTCTATATATTTCTGTACATTTCTTTTTTTTTATATAAATATATATGCAATACATCACTTGTTTTGTTTTTGTTTTCCGTTTACCACTCGTTCGTTAATCTATTTTGAAACACTTTTGTGTATTATTCGCTTTCTGCAAAATGTTTGTGTATCGAATTGTCTAGGGTGACTCGAAATCTGATATATGGCAACAAGAAAAGAATCTCTCGAAAGCAGCTAAAGTCCTCGGACAGTTAAAATCACATCTGCACACGCGTGAAACAACTGCCAAACAAAAGGTAAAAATAAAAACAACAATAAATTACTAAATACGAAAAGCAATAAATTAAAACAACAACCACCAACAGCTAAACATAAAAACAACAAAATTAAATTGAATTAAACACGGATATACATTTAAGTCATAGGGAAAATCAACAAGCGCAACAACAACACCACCAGCACACGCGCGTTTGCGTCCAGCAGCACACAGCCAGCAGGTGTCCAGTGGGTGGTTGTGGGTGCATTTATGCACTACTTTCGTTTTTTTTTGTTCTTTTTTTCTTTTCTTTTCGAAGGTGTGTCATGTGTGCGCTTAAGCTTATATTGTAACTCCATTACACTTTGTTTGTACTTTTCATTTATTACCGTTCAATTTAGTCGTAGGCGTGTTTGTAAGTGTGTAAGTCCACTTTTCCTCACCACACAAGCAAACATACATATATACAAACATACGTAAAAAAATATCGTAAACAACAGGAAATTAAGCTTTAGCAGTAGTACACACATACATATAAACACACTTCTATCAGTAAATGTGAATTGTGGCACTTGACGAGGTTATTTTGACTTTTTTTTAATTTTAATCCCCAACAACACTCAGCAAGTGTCAGCTTTATGGTAAACCATCGAGTAATCAATGCCGAATGCTTTTAATACACATATACATACATACTTATGTATCTAGCGCATAATATTTTGTTACATTGTCTTTAGCAGCTTATTATAATCCACAGTTATAAGCATTAAAGCAAAAATATATTATTTCTTAAATTTGTTTTGTCAGCCTAGTATTTTATTTAAACTGTGCTTACGTGTTTTAGCGCTTAATTAATTAGCTGTAAGTGTTATAAGTCGTGTTTAACTTTGAAAAGTGCTTAAGTAGTGTTATAAGAATTTTCAAAAATTGCTACATATTTGAATTTATATTTCTAAACAAACTTAGTAGCTCTTCGAAAACAATTTAGTATTAATTAAGTGCAGCAAATTTATATTAGAAGGACTCAATTTTTTTTTATATGCAAGTATGCAGATATCTGTTACTACGTAGTAGCAGCTCTTAAAAAGCTTTGAATAGTTTAGTTAGTTGTTTTTTATAATTATTTACATTGTCATGTATATTTTTCTACACCATTATAAAGCTGAGATTTCAGTACAGAAGTAGTCTATCGACTTAGAAAAGCATATATTTTGACGTGCGAATTTTCGATTGAAAATTAGACTTCTTTTCCGATATTAAGAATTAATATTAATTAAGACAAAATAGAGAGAAAAAATAAATATTTTATATCAAAGGACATAAAAAGGTTGGTTTACCTCAAATTTTTTTGGAAGACTAAAGCCTCGAATATTTGAACTTTTTACATCAATTTTGAGGTTAGGTAAATTTTTTTTTGAATTTTTACATCAATTTTCGGGTTGGGTAAAAAGTATTTGAATTTTTTACATTAATTTTGAGGTTAGGTAGAAAGGTTTTTGAATTTTTACATCAATTTTTAAGTTAGGTAAAAAAGTGATAACAAAAAAGTTGTACGTCCTAGCTTTTTTATTAGAGACCTTATATATACAGGGTGGATCACGAATCGTGCTGCAAAAAGAAAACGTAATAGCTTTTTTATTACATTTACAATACTTTTATTTATTTATTTATTTTCTTTTGGCAAAGCAAATTTTATTTTATTTTATTTAATTAATTATTTTTAAAAATTACACTGGCCTACAAAAAAATTTTTTTGGTTTGGTGCAGCTCTGTGCGCATCAGTAGTCGGTATAGTAAGTAGGATGAACCACATTCTCGCTACTAGATGTCAGCTGATAGCTCTAGTTTACCTACAATTCTTATTTTAATTTCCCCGTATTCTATGTATGCAAGCACTTGCCAGCCACCGCATCGCGCATCACTCATACGCCCTGGCATACACTAAGTAATGTAAGCTTGCATGGTACTGTCCTGCATGAAGTCAGCCGTTTCAAATATTGGCTTCTGGCAATTTATGTGAATAAACCAATTACACTGGCCTACAAAATTTTTTTTTGGTTTGGTGCAGCTCTGTGCGCATCAGTAGTCTGTATAGTAGGTAGCATGAACCACCCGCTACTAGATGTTTTTTTCTTCTTTCTTATGAACAAGAGCTGATATGGAAAATGTGACTTGTTCTCTCGTATCAACTCACAAAATACATCCAAAATCAAGTATCAAATCTTAGACACCAAAATGAGTGTAGGCCAGTGTTATGGACAGTAAATGACCACAGCCACACATATGCGATACCTAATTAAAAAATTATTTATTGTGGCCTGAAAAGTTGAAGTCGATATTGGCTCAGTTATCGATTCAAAGGACTGCTTCAATTCAGTCAAATTTCTGTGGTTTGTTTAGTACATCTCTAGCCTGAAATGGCCCCATAAAAATGTTTGGTACAGACAAATCAAGTAATCTTGGGGGGGCAGCGATCTTGATATTAATTTGTTTTAAAATTTTCGTTGGAGCTCCACAATAACCGGTCTGACTATGTGTGCAGCTACTCCATTTTGCTGTAACCAAACGCCATTGAAAGCGATACAGTTGTCTGCGCCGAACTCATTGAACATCTTTAAATAACGGTGCCCATTGTCAGTTACTTCAAAGAAGTCGGCAATACACCTTGATGAAACTGCGCACCACACAGTGACTCCTTCTGGGTGAAGTTTCGCTTCGTAGATTATTTCTGAATTTGATTCACTCCATCTACGGCAATTTTGCTTGTTTACATTTCCGTTTAGATCAAAGTAGTCCTCATTAGACATAAACAGGCAATTTATCAAGTTATTGTATTTTTCGGCCATTTCAATATTTTTTTTTTTTTTTTTTTGCAAAATCAGAGGGTTTGACCGGCTTGTTATTTGAACTTTTTACGGAAACAATCTATTCAAGTTGCGAGTCGAAACACTTGGATTTGCCTGAATTGACGATGCAATATTTCCAGATTCGGCGAACATGTTTACCAATCTCATGGTCCATCTACTCGGGGGCCAAATTGACAAAAACATGGTGCCGCTGCACTATCCAAACACTCTTTTCCTTATCTCAAGTATTAATTAAAAAAAAAACTGAAATAATAACCTGTCCAATAAAAAAATGTCAATAACTCACACAGAAAAAAAGTTATTATGGTTTGATTTTGTAGCGCGATCCGTGCGCCACACTGTATATGATCGGCATGATGATCTGAGTCGAATTAGCCATGCCCCTCTGAGTGTCCGTATGTATATAAATATGCTAACAACTCCCTCATTTTTTGAGATATCATTCTTTTCTCTCCAAGAAGCTGCTTATTTGCCGAAACCGCCGATGTTGGACCACGATTGCATATAGTACAAACTGATCCATTCTCATGCAATCCTTGTACAGAAAATTTTTTATTTGACGAGATATCTTTTCACGAATTTTGACGTGGATTATCGTCCAAGTCAACGAAACGATTAAAGTCAAGTTCTTGTATGGATTTTTTTTATTTGTGAAGAGCATTATAGTTTCGGTGCAATCAAAGTTCACGTTCTTACATTTTTATTATTTTGTTCAATTTTATTCTTTCACAGATGGCAACGCTTTTCTATAATGAAAAAATTCCGCAAAAAATTGCATTGGATTATAATTAGTGCATACTTTATAATATTATATTTTTCGGTTAGTGGCAACTTTATTACAAAATCTCCCAAATTAAATATTTATATAAATATTTCGAATGACTTTTTTTAGTGTTTATGAGGACAAGCAATTTTTATATTTTCATTAATTTATAATTTTTGATAGGTGGCAACTCTATGTCAACACAGCCATGAAATGTCTATAGTTGTTCAACATTATTCATGTTTTTACAAATTTACATAATAATTGAGAGCCATTATGTGAAATTTTAGGTTATGTTGAATATGCAACAAATTTAGAGAAACGATAAAATAAAAACTTAATTATAATAATTATTATTAAGGAACACGAAATTAGAAAGATATTTTAAAAATAAGATAAAAAAACTCTTTTAAATAAATATAAATACCAAGCGCTTAAAGTTAGGTTATATTTAACTGATTTTTATTCGTCAATAATTTACCAATATTAAAATTGCTTTCTTCGCCATTTCAACTCTCGCAACAGGTTAACGAATGCATCGTCATCATGAACAATATACTGCGTCTGCTGTACCGCAAGGACATCGGCAAGACACACAACGATGTGCGCGACATAATGCTCATCCTGCTGCGCACCATAATCAAAACCTCGCACGCACTCGATCGCGAAAATCAATTGGTTGGCAATTTGGTGGCCATCATGTTGGGCATACTGCAGCGCATGGATGCGGCACATTACGAAATCTTCGTATGGCATTTGAACAGTCGCTTCGAGCTGCAGGACTTCATTATCGAAATATTGCTCGTTTTCGAGGAGCTCGTGTCGCCACATCAGAAGCCAGTATTTTCGCGTGATTGGATGGATATGATTATGCATCAGAATACCGTTATATTGCGTTCATTACAACACATATCGGTTGTGATCATCGATCACTTCTTCGATCCATTCGAGAAGCAAGTCTGGTCGAATTTCTTCCAATGCTCGATAGCATTCCTCATACAATCACCGTTACAATTGAACGATTTCAACGATAATAAACGACAAATCATATTTGCACGTTATCGTGATATACGCAAGGACACAGCGCAAGAGATACGCAAGATGTGGTTCCAATTGGGCGAACACAAGCCGAAATTCGTGCCACAACTAGTGGAGCCGATACTCGAAATGAGTATGATACCCGAGGTGGAATTGCGCAAGGCCACCATACCGATATTTTTCGATATGATGCAGTGCGAGTATTACAGCTCGAAAATGCTGCCGAACAGCTACGGCGATACGAAACGCAACAATGCGCATTACAAAGCGAACTTTAACGAATTCGAAACGGAAATGATTGAGAAGCTCGACATATTAATCGGAGCAGGTGAGTAACCAGAAATTTTCTACAAGACTACAATTTTGTAATAAAAATTATTGAATTTAACCTTTTTTTGTTATGCCGTAAACGTTTATTAAAAATTACGGTATTGAAAAAAAAAATTATACCCGAAATCTGGTTTAAAAACCAGATTTTTATTTTTTGAATAAAAAATTTCACAACCCCGATTTTCTATAAATATAAAATATGCTGACATTCATTTAACTACATCGTTTGCAGGCAAAGGCGACGCCGAGTACAAAGATCTCTTCCACAGCATACTGCTGGAGAAATGTCAGGCGCACAACACGCTCAACATAGAGGGCACCAAATTCGTGAACATGGTGACGAAACTCATTGAACGTCTGCTCGAGTATCGCTGCATCATACAGGACGAGAGCAAAGAGAACCGCATGGCTTGCACATTTTCGCTCTTACAATTCTATTCGCAAGTGAATCGCAAAGAGATGTACATACGTTATGTCTACAAGCTGTGCGATCTACATATGGAGTTCAACAACTGCACCGAGGCGGCCTTCACGCTCAAACTACACACTGAATTACTGCAGTGGAACGATACCGAGTTGTCGCCACTCTTGCGCTCACACCGCCATACGGCATGTCGCACGCATCGCGAGCTCAAAGAGGCGCTCTACTATGAAATCATCGACTACTTTGACCGCGGTCTGATGTTCGAATGCGCCATCGATATGTGCAAAGTGCTGGCGCAGGAGTACGAGAATGAAATCTATGACTATTTGAAGTTGGCCAAACTCTTGGTCAAGATGTCGCAATTCTTTGAGAAAATATTGAAAGAATTTCGCCACACTTCGGAGTATTTCCGTGTCTGCTTCTATGGTTTGGGCTTTCCGCGCTTTCTACAGAATAAAGCCTTTATTTTCCGTGGTGAGAACTACGAGCGTTTGAGTGATTTTTGCTCGCGCATTTTAGCGCAACATCCACAAGCGGAGCTCATGCAGACGCTGGAGTTGCCGGGTGAGGATATAACGCAGGCCGACGGACAATTCATACAGGTGAACAAAGTGGAGCCGGTAATGAATGAGAATTGCACCAAATTCGAGGGCAAGATGGTGTCGAGTGAAATCGTTAAGTATTTCACATCGAATAATGTGCAAAAGTTCCAGTTTTCAAGACGTTGCGAAAGCATTGGCGGCGGTCCGGATGATGTGCGCAATTTGTGGCTAGAAAGGATAGTGATGACGACAAGCTTTCCGCTGCCGGGCATACTCCGCTGGTTCCCCGTAACGGAAACAAAGAAATTCAAAGTAAGACGATAAATTAAAAAAAAAAAATTAATTTAAAATTTATTTACTAATTTCCTGGAACTTCAAATAACAGATTTCACCAATCGCTTTGGCCATTGAAACAATGAAAAAGACCAATAAGGAAATACGCGATCTGATTATCGAACATCGAAACGACGAAACATTGGATATAAAAACGTTGAGCATGAAAATCACCGGCATTGTCGATCCAGCCGTGATGGGCGGTTTCAGCAAGTATGAGAATGCTTTCTTGACTGACGACTATTTGGAGGATCACCTAGATGATAGGCATCTGGTTGAGGAGTTAAAGGATCTTATCGCTTCCCAAATACCGCTACTCGAGATCGGTAGTTTTACATTAAAAACAAAAAAAAACACATTAGTAAATTAACGCTCATTTAAACCCTCTTTAGCCATTACGCTGCATAAACACCGCGCACCGGACACTTTGAAACTCTTCCAAGAGCACATGGAGCAATGTTTCGCTGACATGCAGGCGAATGTGGAGGGCAAATATGGCAAGAAGGTAGGTTGAAATCGGCTATTATTTCAAATATAGTTTTTACACCCTGGAGGGTATAAAATAGTACGAAGTTTTTGTGCAGATATTTTCATGAAATATGGCATGGATTAAAGCAACGGTACATTCTCGGTTGAAATTGTTCACATTGGACCACTTTTTTTTTTATTTATGAAGCGTATTATAGCTTAGGTGCAACCGAAGCTAACTTTTTTTCTTATTTTTGTTTTTGTTTTTCTAATGGGTGTATTGAATTTTGCAGACTTGTGACTTGAAGTTGGATCGCGAGTCGGTGATTATGCGTCGCAATGGTTCCTTTTTGCCTGGCATGTTTGAGGGCAACAATCGCTTGTCAGAGACAAGCATGGGCTCTTCCGAGTAAGTATTAGCTATGAAGCTAAACGCAAATTCACAAATATACTATATATTTATATTATATTCGTTATATTCCCAAACGCAGTAGCGGCTTGTCGAAATCTACTTCCTCGGCACGACCACAAACCAGTTCGATAAAATCAACATTCGCGTTTAATTTCAGTCAAAGGTAACGCAGTAATGCAAATAGAAATAACTTGCATGTAACTGTAGCAAAAGTAGAAAACTAATTTGAATAACACTTACGTTATGAGTATCTAACCCAACCAAGCACGCACCATATAAATACAAATATATATCCTTATAAGTACATATATATGCACAACATACACAACTATAAGAAATTGCGGGTGACTGAACGTTATACTAATCAATTAAATTCCCCTTCTCATTTGTTCCTTATGCTCTGCATTTTTAGTTTAAAAATCTGATTGATTTAAAACAAATACTTTTATTTTATTATTATTATCTTTTGTTTTTTAATTTACCATAAATTATTTGATTTATAAACTTTAACATTTTCTAATTAAATTTTACATTTTAATTTTGTTAAATTTTCCTCACGGTTTCTGTTGTTGGTTTGATTTGTTTTTCACCATTAGTTTGCAATTTAATTTCTTTATTTTCCGATTTCCTATTTGGTTTTTTTTTGCTTATTTTTGCAATGTTCGCTTTTTCGTTTCCATTTTTCTCTCTTTCGTACCTCAACAACATCCACAACAATATCAACAGACCTAGCCTCGGCCATTCGCCCAGTACAAAAAGCAAGTCTAAAGAGAAAACGCCCTCAAAACGGCGCTCAATGAAAAAGGTTTGTGAAATTTGTTGCCTCGCTTGGTGGTTCCTTATGCCACGCGAATCATTTATAATTAATTTTGTATATGTTTTATGTCATAGTTGGATCGTGAAACGTTAAGTTTACCAGTAGCCAACAGCAAATTTTATACACAACCGTTGTCAACCATAACCTCAACGCCCGAACGGGAATCAATAACTTCAATAGCATCTATAACAAGCGCATCAAATACTTCCTTGACAGCCAAATCGCCGGATCCAAAAGTGTTGACACAAGAGGTGAGTGGAAATTACACATATAGCTCAATTAAAATAATGTAATTATGTATAATTAAACTAAAATAATTTAAAAAATGCCTTTATATCATATATCAGCTATCCAGAGCTGCTTGCGTTAAAACCAGACAAACTAGTTGAAAAAAAAACTTTTTTAAAATTATTTGTCTTGTTATACCATGAACAGGGTATATTAGGTTTGCCACGAAGCTTGTCACATCCAGAATCATCGGAGACCATGTAAAGTATATATATAATTTATCAGCGTGAGCAGCTGAATCGATTAACCTATTTCCGTTGCCACGACAGTCGGGTCTACGTAACCGGAACAGACCCGGATTTTTAGCCGGGCAACGACTGTCAACTCGTCAGAATTTTGTCGCTGCAGCAACAACAACATTAAGCTATGTTTGTCTGCATAAACGCGAACTAGTTCCTCAGTTTTTGAGATATCGAACTGTTAGTTTGCATTCGTCTTTTTCTCTCCAAGAAGCTACTCAATTCTCGGAAACACAGATACAGATCAAACTCAAGTCCTTGTATGAAAAACTTTTTTATTTGACAAGTTATCTTCTCGAAATTTAGTACGGACTATTGTAAGGCAACGCTACTAGCTCCGCATAAATTGTCCAGATCGAACTATTATAGCATATAGCAAACTGATCCATCAAACTATTGAAAATTTTATGCAAATAAAGGCTGCACCTGTAGAGGGTATAGCTTCGTTGCAACCGTTGTTAACGTTTTTTCTTGTTTATCCATTTAAAAATTAATTTTAAAAATTTTAAATTAAAAATCCATATTTCTCCAATGTCTATTAAAAGTTATTTCTTTATTTTAAATTTGATTTATATATATATTCTTTACACCTTAGTTAACGACAAAGCGTCCATTACGCTCAGAGAAAGAAAAGGAACGTCGCATGTCACGTCCTGCCAGTATAGCTACACCCACAACCGGCATGAAGGGATTCTCCAGTACAGATGTGCACTCGCTGTCAGGAGCTGACAGCAGTAATCGGAATTCAGTTGGTGAGTAAAGAGTTTACAAATTACTTATAGTAAAAGTGTTGTTCTTAAACATAGACAAATCGAAAATAAAGAAAAATAATTGAACATTTCGGATGGATGGGTAGATTATCGAAATGTCTACAAAAACAATTTGTGAAAAATGTGGCAAATTTATTGTCCGATTTTGGATACCAGCTTACCCAATGCTAATTTTAACAAAGTTTCCATTTGTTTTTTGTTTTGAAATAACGGTTTTAGAGTCAGCTTAGGCTCAGAATTCGGATTATGGTTATATGGGGCATAGAGCCTTTCATTTTACATTACGTTTTAACCTTCTGACTATTCTCATGTATGACTAATAACTAACATATTGATCAAGAATGTTCGGTTTATGGTATATAAGCCTAGAAAAATATAGATCGTTCTTGGAACATATTTATCTCATACCAGAGTGACTCTATACAATTTTATTTCGATGTCTTTATTTATGTTTAAATGAAAATTAATTAATCTGTTGAAAAATGTTTTATGCGAACTAGACTTGAACGAAGATTAATTCTAACTTTTCTCAAATATAAATTTTTTTAAAAGAGTGCGGTAACTCGTTTCTCTGTAAATTTTTAGAACTTATCTTTTTGTAAAATTATTTTACATTTCACAATTGTTTTAAGGGGTTAAAAATGAGCCTTTTTTTTCAAAAATTTTTTTCTCATATAAAAAATGAAATATTTTATTAGATTGTTTTATTGTTACAAACATACACCACTAACAAAGAAATTCTGAAACTTTTAGAAACAAAATATTTTAAACGCCGCCATTACGAAGCCATTTCCGGTGAGCCCTCGGAAAAAAAATGGGCCAGCGTTGGCAGGATAACTCCTTACAGGTTCTTCTAAATTGAAAAATACGCGTTTTAGTTAATACCTTAACTTAAAACTTGGTCGAAGGAAAACAAACTGAAAATTGAATTTTTGGCAGACATAAAAAAAAATGAAAATTTCGCGAAATTATTTTTCAAATTGTTGTAATCGAAAAAAACCTTTGTCCAAGTCTTTAAGAATTGTCTCCCCAAGATCTGTGTAAAATTTCATGAAGATCGGTTGAGTAATTCTCGAGAAATCTTGTCAACCGACTTCAAAAACGCAGTTTCGAGATGAACGCGTTTGAAGACGGCGCACTAGCTAGCCGCTAGGGCACAAGTTCTCAAGGCTGTATCATCGAAACTATTACTCAGTGTTGCAGAATTTAATAAGGCAATAAACAAAATTAAATTTTTTGAAACCCGTAAACCCATGTAATCCCTTAATTTTAAACTGGTAGGATAATCGACTTTTATTTATGACTTTGTGTTTTCAAAAATGTATATCAAATCCATAATTTGAATTAGTTAAATTTCTATTTTTCAGATACAACAGATTCCACATCGGAGGAGGATCTCATACCGCCACCACTACCAGCAAAAACACGTGACTCCACTGATTTTAGCAGTTTTACTTACAGCATGGACTTCCCCATACCGCTTGTTGGTCCCTACACACAAACCCTCGTGACGACCACGACGCAACACACCAGTATTTCAAATAGCTCTTACGAATATGTGGAGGCCAAAAATTTCGTGCTTACTGAAAAACGGCCACCAACACCGCCACCAAAACCCTCGCGCAATAGCAAACACATTCCATAACTTGTGGCTGGGCAAGCAATTATGTATGTATGACGTCCGAGTCCTGCTAAACGCGAAAGCGAAAATATTTAAAAAGTAATACAAAGCAGTAAAGTAATTAACGCTGTGAAAGTGAAGCCATAATCAAAATTGATATTTGTGTGCGTGTGATTGAGTCATTGATTGCTTGGCGGCTGCCGATTAAAAATAAGTGGTCAGTTGCCAGGCATACACCTGTAGAGCGCGCGCTGAGAAGAAGAGTAAGAACAATGAAGCCCGAACTAAAGGAATTGATGCGCTAACGCAGCAATACAAATAAATAAGTGCCAAAAATGTAATTTAAATAAAAATCATAAATAATTGTTTGGGTGTTGGCGTGCCTTTTGTCTGCCCGACAACCATGTACATAGCAACGAGCGCAAACGAGCGTGCGCTGGCACTCATTTGCCAAGCACACACACACGCATACTTTTGTGAGAACAAAACGAAAGCGTTTAGCGTTGATAGCAGCAATATATATATGTAATTTAATATAGTTAACGATATTAAGTTATTTCAGAGTTTTTATTGAACTTTGCGTTTCAGTTGTACAAACGTTTCGGCTTGAGAAAATTTCTTTAGTTATAACTACTTGTCTTCCTAACTTAACTAAATGCACATATAGGCAAGTAAGTCTTATTTACTTTACATATATATGTATATGTATATAATATACATGTGTATATGCATATTTATATGCATTTTATTTATTCTTTTTATAAATTAATTTAATTGCATGCCAATTAGGCACTTCGCTGCGTACAAAGTGCTCATCACAGCTGAGTTCATAATAATTTCGCCGTGAACTTTTAATATGTTCGTGTCTGTATTTATGTCTGCAGCAATTATGATTTAATTAGTTATAGTAAAACGACCACCATGAGCCAATTAAAGGTTTCAAACACACACACAACTGAAATTATCGCAACATAATTTCAGTATTCGTTGTTAACGAAGTCGAGTTGAAAGCGTGTTAAATGTATTTTTAAATAGTAAAAATTTACAAAAAGCATTTTTAATACGAAAATGAAACTAACAAACAAAAATATAGCAAAAATTGAGAAGCATTTGCACTTTTTTATAAAAATAATATATTCTTTGTTATGACTTATGACAGAAGTGCCACTTTATATCGAAAATTTTGTTATTCAAAACAAATAGAGACACTATTTATACATATTTACATGTACAACTATTTTGAAATGATACAAAAATCCAAAAAAACGAATTATATAACTTGATGAAATTAAAAAAAGTACCGTGAATAGCAAACTGCAAAACAACAAAACTGCAAATGTATGTAATTAAATAATGTAAGCCAGCATTTTATTTGTAAACTTTCGTTATTATATAGCAAAATATGTAGTAAATAGTTTTTAAGCAGCAGAACTTTTTTATTATCAATAAGTATATTTATGTATATGTTACGAACAGAGCGCGTTTTTAACACATTTATTGTGTACTTTATACACACATATGAAATAGCATAAAATTTACAATTTTTATAAAAGCAAAAAAAAAAATAATGTTAACGGTAAATAGGCCGACCTCTAGCGAAAGTCAACTTATTGCACTTATTTAATTTAATTTTATTTTACTTTACTGCGAAATGCAATTGTTAGTGTTGCCTTATCTTACAGACACAGACACACACGCGTATATGTGTGTGCGTGTGCATTTTTAATTTAACTTAATTAATCGCTTTATAGTATTTTAAAACTTATCATTCACAATCTACTCAAAAGTATCGCATAAGTTACTATTTAATTTCGTTTATTTGTCAATTTCTGCAATGACAACTCAATTACTACGTACATATATACCTAAATGGAATTTGGCATGCGCCGCAATCTTTGTTTAATGTAATTATTATTATTTTTTTAATTAATATGTTCACCAAAGATTTATTAAGATTCAATAAAATGTCAATTCACTTACAGGATAAACAATAAATATTTGAGTGTTATTGCGTGGAAGAAAATTACTTATTATAGTATGTATATCTTTTAAAAGGGTAAACTATTGGTCGGCTCATCAAAATGCTATAACTAACTGCTTATTGTTTCTTCCGTTATTTGATCATGCAAGTCTATTACATTTATACCAGTTGTTGTTCGATTCACACTCACTAATTATTAGCTTTTGGTATAACTGCTCGCTATTCTGCCTTTATTTCGTTATACCAATCTTTTTGATTTATACGCCATATAACTAATATCAGTTTTTTTCAAACAACTGGCTGACTTTAATCTATGGTATTGGGGAAAAATAGATAAAATCGGGTCGATACTACCCCTACTGCCATATAATACATACATATGTGACCTGGTCTACGAAAAGAGGGCTAACGTGCGAAAACTAGTTTTCTGGGAAAAGCTGTTAAAAATAATCGTCAGTTTCTCGTTATCTCATTAATTGTTCTCCTTTTTTCTGACACCTAAGCCCCCTTTTCGTAGACCAGGTCACATATAATGATTTTCGTTTTTCTCAGAAATCAGCCTATGAGTTATATATAGTATATGTATGTATATAAAAAATTGCTTGGATTTGCCTTTGAGCTTATTTTGCGACAGCAAATACGACTCGGTGTCAAGTGAAGGAGAAGTCGAAGAGCAACAACCATCGAAGACGGGTCAACTGCTGTTAATTTGCTAATTTATTTTAGTATTTCTTTACTAATTGTTTTTTAAAATAAATTTAATTTGGTTACCATAAAAGTTCGTTTGTACTAGCACGTCTGTATATTGTGACAATATTCAGAAGTGAAATCGTACCATTACGCTTGAATGTATCGTGTCACACCTTAAAGTATTTCCCTCGCTTTGTTTCTTGCAAGTTGCAAGAATATAAAATGTTCGGTTACACCCGAACTTAGCACTTACTTACTTGTTTCAGATAATATTTTTTACGGCCAGAGTCTACTTGAGCCCATAAGCATGAAGTCTACTATAAGTTTGATGTGACAGCTAGCCAGTATAATATAACATAACCTAACACTTTTCTGGGCATACAGATCTGTCAGCTTTCTTTTGCATACAAGATCTCACTTAGATATTATTCTGCATTTTTGGCTAGAATGTTTTAGCTATCGAATACATTTAGTTATTCAGCGACCGTTCAATGTACTCTAAACTGAAGCAGGCAAGATGTGGTCCATTTGCCTATCAAAATGCATTATTAGTCATTCGGACCATTAGAAAGGAGGTGCATTGGAACCTGTTTTACATATCATTTTACTATGTAAGTGGATGGAACTCTATTTGATAACCTATCTAAATACTAATTGGATCATATTTTTTCTACCGCTCATAGCAAAAACACATACAAGGTGCGTTCCAAAGTAAACAGGACTTAAAAAAAACAGAACAAATGATTTTTTCGGCAAAATCAACTTATTTTAATCAAAATAGTCTGCTTCTGCTTCAATACAGCTTTTTGCACGGTCCAAAAGCATGTCGAAGGAGTGTTTTAGATCGTTGGCCGGTATGGCCGCCGGTATGCCGTTGCAAGCCTTTTGAATGGCCTCTATGTCTGCATAATGCTTTCCTTTCATGGGCAAATGCATTTTTCCAAAAAGGAAGAAGTCGCACGGTGCCATATCAAATAATCGGTCAAATAATCGTCCTTCGAATGTTGGATTCTGAGCAATTTTTGGTCGTCAGTCAATTTATGCGGAACAAACCTTGCACACACCTTTCGTAAGCCCAAATGTTCGGTCAAAATGCGATAAATCGATGTTTTGGAGATGTTCAATTCCATTTTCATGAATTTCAATGACGATTTCGGCTTTTTTGTGATGCACCGTTTCGATGGACTTCCCGGTAATCACGAATTTTGATTGGCTCACATGTTGATCGTCATTCATGTTCTCACGACCACTTTGAAAACATTAAAACTACTCGTGCACCCTGCTACGGGATAGTCAATGATCGCCATAAACTTGTTTCATCAATTGAAGCGTTTCGGTAAAAGTTTTACCAATTTTAAAACAAAATTTAATGTTGACTCTTTGTTCAAAGCTCATTTTCGCAGGGATAGCACAAACATACTGACACTTGAAACGCAATAACTTCACTTTCAATCGATGAAATGTCATGAAATTCTCACTGGACAATCGACAAAGATAGCAGATTCTTAGGCACTAGTCGACATATAGGTGGCGCTACCAGGGGGCGCTAGATTCAAAAATGTTCCTGTTTACTTTGGAACGCACCTTGTATATATAAACTAAACTTAACTAAAATGAAATTCATTATGTTTGCATTAAACTGAAGGTTCATAATGTTACTCTCAGATAAGCCCTCAGCGCTTTTGGAAAAAAAACTGTGATAGTCGATTTTCACAAGCAGCTCTAGAGTCGATTTTTTCACCAGCAAAATAAAATCATTCGCCATACACAGGAACATAAACAAACCACTTGATTCTAGAACCGGATTTTAAGGTGAACGCATAAGAATTTCCCAACCAAGTTCCCGGAGCTTCTGGCGACTCACTTTCGATGTGTGTAGCCTGGTGTTGTCCCGATAGAAAGCAATTTCTTTACTTTTCGCTAAAGCTGGTATTTCTATGACGGTCTAATTGTTAAGAGTACTAGCTCGAACTAAGAGTTTGGCCGTAAGTGAACAGTTTACACTAGATGATTTCCTTCCAATCCGACAAAACGTATAACAAACCACGACCCGTATCGCTTGAGACTGTCGTAAGTGACCCAACCAACAACCAGTAACCAACCATTTCATCAAAGAATCAATTTGTTGGAATTCAACAGATATTTGAAGATTGAAATTCGGTTCACGATGTTTTTTTCTCGTTAATTCATGTGCTGCCGATGTATCGAGCTTCTTTTTGTATCCAGATTTATTCAAATGCTTCCAATGGTCTCTAGGTTCTTTTTTAGCTGTTTAGCAAAAAACTATGTCTATATGACGACGACGTTCGGACTCAGCGACTTCCATAATTTGATCGATAACGTGCGAAAACTAGTTTTCTGGGAAACAGCTGTTAAAAATAAACAACTCGTGAAAAAAAGTGAAAATTTATTTTTTGACACCTAAGCCCCCTTTCCGTAGACCAGGTCACATATAGCGTTTGCACTTTTAAAGGGTGATCCATTTCAAGGTTCCCCATTTTTTTTAAGAAACAGAAACTTCAGTATTAATGGAGAATGCTTATTATCATTCAAAAGAACATTATTTGGCATTTATTTTTCGAAGATTATCTCTTTCAAAGGTTGGCCGCGGCTACATCTCATATGGTACATCGGTTGAGTCCAATCTTCGATGACGCGTTCGAGCATTTCGACTGGTAACTGATGAATGACCAGTGTGATGTTTTTTTTTGGCATAGGACTAAATCGAAACGGAATTATCCGCAAAGACTTTAGACTTTAAATATCTTCAAAGAAAAAAGTGTAATAGTGTGATATCACACCATCTTGGTGGCCAATCGACGGGCCCAAAACGGGAAATTATCTGCTCACCGAAGTGTTCTCTCAATAAATCCATTAATTGACGCGATGTGTGAGAAGTGTCATCGTCTTGTCGAGTTCAATTTCAGACATCAAATAGTCGGTTATCATGACGCGATAATGGTCGCTATTGACGGTTACGCTCCACCCGGCATTATTTTTGAGGAAATATGGACCTATGATTCCACCTACCTACAAACCACATTAAACCGTAGTTTTTTCTGGATGAAATGGCAGCTCTTCAAACTTTTCAGGTTGCTCTTCATCCCAAATGCGTCAATTCTGCTTGTTTACATATCCATTGTGCCAGGAATGGACCTCAACGCTGGACAAAACTTGGCTCGAAAACGTCGGATCTGTTTGGAATTTTTTAAAGGCCCATAGGACAAAGCGATGTTGCCTCTTGCACAAGCTGTATTTAGTACTCTTTCAATGTAAGATTTCGACGTGAAATGCAACAAGTCGTTCCATAGGTCAGTCCGAGTTGCTGCGAACGGCGCCGAATCGACTCTCCACGGTCTTCGTGTACACTCTCAGCTACGGCTGCAATATTTTCTTTACTGCCTGCTGGACTTGGTCTATTCGGTCGAATATTATCCAACAATGAATGGATGGTCTCAAGATGGCTGATGGTGTTGCGAATAGTACGCTCAGTAGGCCGATTATGTTGACTTCTTTTTAACGGATCTATATTAAGCTATTGATATGGCACCTAATTATATTCCAATAAATAAATAAAAACAACAAATTTCGAAAATTTTTTTATTGCTTAAAGTTTTTAAATTTTTTTAAAGTTAATTGAGATATATATAGTGTACATTTTAAAAAATATAAGATCTTGTGTAAAATTAAGTAAGCGTGCAAAAATATTATCGCTGCCAAAAGTGAAGTGATTTAAAAATGAACACAGGTATGAGTTAGAAAAAGGTTATTATTAGATTTATAAGTAGATTTGAGGCAAGATTTAAGAAATTATTTAGGAGTTATTAAATGCTTGTAATGGCAATAAGTTCGAGTGAGACCATTGCGAACACGGAAATATAATTACAAATATAAATTATCGCTTTTTGTGGGTTAGGATTTGATTTTAATATTTTTGTATTTGATTTTATTATTTATAAGTTAAAGTAGAGAATAAGGCATTAATAAATTTAATCTGTTTTTTGCTTTTTTCGCTTTTTTTTATTTAAAAAATATAATTTATATATATGTAATTTAGGGATACACCTAGTGAGAATTTATAAAGAAAATATTTTTTTTTATTTCGATTGGTTATCATTTTCCAAAAATTTAATTATAAAATTGTTCCAATGATTACTTGGAGAGAAATGATGCTTTTTCTTAGGCTGTCTCACTATATGTGTCCCTTAAAGAGTTTAAATTATTTTTTTGTTTTGACAAAAAATATTTCAGTGAAAATTTAACAGAAATAGAACTTTGTAAAAAGATGTTAAATAACATTTGCATTTACTAATTTTTTAAATAACAAAAAATTTTAACCGTTTTTAAACAATTTCGTAAGAAAGAAGAATGTTTTTTTATAAAGAGATATTTTATACAAATTCCTAAGGAAGTAAAACGTTTTTTATAAAGAGATAGTTGAAAGCGCTAAGCGTTAAAGCAAAAAAGAGTATACACGAGTGGTCACAGACGAGTGGTAGTTAAAATAAAATAAACAAAATTTTATAAAGAAAAGTAAAGGAAGTAATATCGAAAGGAAAAAATTAATAACCGCCAAAATTAGCTGGAAACAATGATGAGTTTCGTTTTCGTTGACTTATTTGTTCGTTTTACACATATGTAAATATGTACTTATATAAATATATAAAAGAGCTGTAAAGCTGAGCGAAAGGCACAAATGCTCGTACATTTTAGATCTAATAGAAAATGCTTATCAAAAAGTGCATAAATATAAATTTATAGACACACACATACAAATACAATAAGCCTAGCATGTCTAAAATGTGGATTTCCAAAAATGGTCAATTGATAAAAAAATACATTCGTGTGTATGCATGCGTGTGTATAGGTGAAAGATCAGTAACTAATACTACTACAAATACAAATATAAGGGCGGCGGGTTCGGATGCCGTTCAAAATTTCATATCGATGCAGATTTTCGAGTTGCGATTCTGCTTCTGACTTATCTCTAAGACTTGAAACATTTCCTGAAGTGCTTCGTTTGTACGCGTTTTGCGGCGATTGCGACGCAAGGTGACACGTCCCGACTTGAATTCATTCACTAGAGCGTCAAGACCTGTATGAAGAGAGAAATGCAAATGAGAAATTATTACTAACGGTTTAAAAATGACAGCGAAAGTTTATTGGTGGCAGTTAGAGACAATGTGTATGTGATATAATGTGTTTTAGTTATATACATATTGATATTTTACAACTATTTTAACACATTTGGCATTAAGTAATATTAAAACAACTAGTTTAGTATTAATTAACAAATAAAATAACAAATTAACTATTCGATATATCACTTAACAGCTCTTTAGTGTTATTTACACACATACAATGAATGCAATCTAAGGCTGAGAAGGTAAAGTAAAGAAAAGATGAGAGGAAAAAGAAAGCTGAAAGCTATTTAACCGGTTACCATAATATTTTTAGAATTTCCTAAAGCTTAATCGATGAATAAAATACACAAAAATACATATGTATAAAGCGATTAATAATAATATCCAAAGGAAAAAATAAATAACCGCCAAAATGCCGATACCGGCAATGCTCGATCATTCACTTCTTTAATGGGATATTAAGGAACCTTAGGCTGACAAAACTTACACAAAATTAGACAGATAGGAAGGCCTTACAAAAAGCAGATGTGATAGTTGCACACCCGAATTTGCATTTAAATAATATAAACCAAAGCATAATTTAAAATTTTCTGAAGTTCCATAACATTAAAAATATCTTTAAAAGAATTTTTTTATGCTGATGCGCTAAAAATTATCTTAAGTTCAACGAAGCGCGTCATATTAAGTCATATCATATCTTCTATGTAGATAAGCAGCTATTTAGCTGGTCAACTCATTTCAGACGTCATTGAGCCTTGGAGGATATACCTGAATACTACAAAATCTAAGACCCTCAAAAGCGGCATATTTCTTAGATCGACATCTAAAAATGCCGACAACAACAGTGATAAGAAGGTTCGCTTATTTTTCTGACAATGTCTACTTTCCGATCTTAAAAGTAGTAGGCAGGTGAGACACCTTCGTGTGTGTTATTGATATGAAATGACTTTACATTATAATCAACTACATGTTTTAAAAATTATAAAACATAAAGACGACCCAAACGCGTGGGTATATGAAGGGTGATCCACTTCGAGGTTTCCTCTTTAAAAAAAAAAAAAAACAGAGAAACTTCAAATTTGTTAGGGAATGTTTATTATAATTCGAAAGAAAATTCCTTGGCATTTATTTTTTGAAGATTATCTCTTCCAAATATTGGCCGCGGCTGCGATCCATCCGTTGTGTTGAATTTTCGATGACTCGTGATGTTTTGCTCCAAGTTCTGAATCGAAGCGGGATTATCCGCATAGAAAGTCTAGACTTTACATATTCTCATAAGAAGAAGTCTTGTGGCCAATCAGCCGGCACAAAACGTGAAACTTACTGCTCACAGAAGTGTTCTCTCAATAAATCCATTGGGATGAGTGGGAGGAGGCGCCATCTTGTGGAAACCAAATGTCGCCGAGAGCACGATCTTCAATTTCAGACATCATGTAGTCGGTTATCATGGCGTGATAACGGTCGCCATTGACGGTTACGTTCCCATCGGCAAAATTATTGAAGAGATATGGACCGAAGATTCCAACGGCACACAAACCACACGAAACCGTTGTTTTATCTGGATGAAATTTCAGCTCCTGAATCTCTTTAGGTTCCTCTTCGCTCCAATTATGCGACAATTTTGCTTGTTTACAAACCCAATGAGCCAGAAATGGGCTGGAACTAAATTTGGCTCGAAAACGTCGGATCTTCTTGGAACTTTTCAAGAGTCCATAGAGCGATGTAAAATGCGCCAAGCCGAGTTGCTGCTAACGGCGCCGAATCGACTCTCCACGGTCTTCGTGTACACTCTCATCTACGGCTTCTTTTGAAAAAAGTACCTCTAAATTGTAGTCGAAGTGGTTCATTATCTCTATTATGGGCAAAATTTAAAAAACATATGCTACTACTCAGAAAAATAATTTTATTTATGCCCCGAACAGTTTGTCACGCGGTTTGTAATACCCAGAACGAAACGTCGGAAACTCTTATAAATGATTTGTATTTAGCATAGATTAGTTTTCACAGCAACACTCCATTTTTCGAACATATTGCTCAGAACGGACCTTTGTAGAATATAACTACCGCTTAATTAATGCTAACGGCAATTCTAGCAGGACACTGTATCTTTAATTGAAATTTTGGATTTTTTGTAGAACAGAATTTGCACTGATTATCTAACTAATTAAGGAGGTATTCTAGTCCAGAAATAAAAAAATATTTTTTATTTTTATTTTAAAAGTATAACTATTCAAGAATATGTCTACAAAGGCCTTTGTCAAAATTGAAATAATTTTTGGAAATATATCGTCACCTAAAATGCAAAAAACGTATGATCAACATTGATTCATTGATTACGATTCACTCCTTCAAATTACATACATATGTATAAGTACATATGTCCACTATTTTATAGTTCTGCTATCAGATATAACCCAGTTTTAACAAATATATAAATTTTATTTCACTCATGTTCTATTTTATAACGTGTTTTATTCTTTTCCCTGTAAATTTCCGAAAATGTTGCTACGTTATTTTGCATTTCTGGTTCGGCCGGAACGCGAAACTTTAAATGCGTACAAAACTTTCTTTTTTTTTAAATACCCACTAATTCTGAAGTTCCACTGAAGCGACTTAGCTAAAAAATTTTCGACAGTCGTTTTTATTGACTTGTCTATGTCTGAAACTATCCATAGCCATAAATTTGAATTTTTACTATTTTGAAAAAACCGAAACAGTAAAAAAATAGTAAAAAAAAAAATTTTAGTCGCCATTTCGGAAAAAAAATTTCCGAACTTTTTCACAGTTTCAGAAATTGCAACATAATCCTAGATTAATATTTTTTTGTTTTTGATGTTGAGGCGGGTGAGACCCCACTTTATCAGCTGCTAATTTTTAAAATTTTTATTTTTTCCTGTATTCTTGTAATGTTAATAAAAAACTAATAAAAATTAGATAGTAAAATACTAGCTTTTCACTATATGCATAAAAATATTTTAAATTAATAAAAACCCGTTATTTTCTGGTAACAACGAAACTTCAAACAAAAAGTTCATTTCAAAAAAAAATTAATTTTTTATGTTTTTTTCTTTAAAAAAAAAATAATGCGAGCCCATCTAACACCTTGATGTCCTTCAAAAAAGTTTCGACTTATTTTCATTTCCGCCAAAAAAAAACACACATTTTTGAAATGGGCCTCATTGGCCTATTTACTAAAATCCAAAAAATAAAGCATACTAACTTTTCTTTAAGACTTTTAAAGCATGCCAAAGATAAATGCATATTTATAATATAAAATTGTTCCATCTAATTTAATGACGAGATGAAAATACAGCACCAGTAAAGATAACTGTGAAAGAAAAGTAGAGTAGAAACGAAAAAAAAAATAAACCGTAAACAAATACGAAATGTGAGAAGAAAAAATCGCAGAAAATTAAAATAAATCTTCTGGTCTTACAGCGAAGGACGTGCATGCAAAACTGTCGACTGCTACCGAGTAAGAAGACAGCGAAAATATAAAAAAGAAATAAAAAAATAATGACAACAACAATGTAGCAGCAGTAGCAGTAGTATTCGCCACTTTATGCAGTGAAGCAGAGGAAACAAGCAACAATTGGTACAAAACGTTGGTAAAGCTCTCACGCCAACACCAAATATGTTACGTATACGACTTGTTGAACGGCAGCCAGCACACATGTGTGTCACCTTCCACACTCGTTTGTGGCACGCGCAGAGCACGTTGCATGCGTTTAAGGCTCTTAACATAAGCGTCTGCTGTGCTCCTGGCATGTGTGTGACGGTATTGAAAGCGCCAAAAATGACAAACAAAACGCAAATAAACAATAATACTCAATATTCAAAAGATAAAAAAAATGAAACGATGATGACGAAGTGATGGCATGAGCAAAGCAATCAATCTGTGAAAATATGCTTAAGTTGCGTAGGTATATTTATATGCGATTTTGTATGCGTCTTTCAATATGCGAAAATCTCACAGGCTTTAAAAATTATTTTCATGCAACAAATATCGAAGAAATGTCAAAAAAATATTATTTGCCACTAGGACAAAACAAATTTAGTAAATTAGTTTGGTTATGTTTGGGGTAGAAAGACTATGGACTATTGTCCATAGGACGTGGCATGATGCAAAAATACAATTTCTCAGCTGTGCTCAGGGCTTCTGGCCACATTTAAGATCTCAGACCCTGAACAGGGTATATTAAGTTTGCTACAAAGAAAATATATACAAATATTAGTCGGAGACTATATCTAAATGAATAACGTGGCGAGCTTAACGATCTCGCCATGTCGATCGGTTGAGATATCGATCTGAAATTTTGCACCCGTCCTTTTCTCATAAAGACGTTTCAGAGCGGCCGATATGGGATGCAACGAACGGAATAAAGTGCTTGTTTGGAATTTACGAAATTTGGCACGGATTACTGCTTAAGACAATAATGTAATCTTCGAAAAAATTATTTAGATCGGATAACAATAACATATAACTGAACGATCAAAGTTCTTTCAAAGAATTTTGTTCATTTGTGAAGGGTATTATAGCTTCGGTTATTGTTGTTTAATATAATTTGCATTACGTAACTGCAAATGGTTGTCTTTGTCATTGGACATTGCTTAAGGGGGTATTCTGGTCTAGAAGCATGAATTTCAGGTAATTTTCAAAGTGTCGTAAAAAAGGCAATCAATATTTTTACTATCCATTTTTTTATTAGTTCTTTGTTAATTTTAGAAGAGTACAGATTGATCGATTATTTTACGAAAAAAAGTTTTCGAAAAATTATGAGCTGATGAGTGAAATGGGGTCTCTTAAAATTTCCATGTGACCATACCCATGATTTCAACCCTCCTAGTTATCTGAAACCAAAAAAAAAAAGATTATTAATCTAGAATAATGTCGCAATGGCCGGAACTACGGAAAAATGGGAAAATTTTTTTTTCACAAAATGGCGATTGCCTGAAAAAAAATGTTTTTTTGGATCACTTTTTCTGACTATTTCCAATTTTTAAAAAATAATAAAAATAAAAATTTGGGGATGGGGCTAGTTCCAACCATAGACAAGCCTATAGAGAAGACTCTATAAAAATTTCAAGTAAATCGGTCCAGTAGAACCTGAGAAATCGTGGGTATCGCAATTCTCCAAAAAAGTCAGTTTTGAGAAAAACGCGTTTAAAGTTTAGGAGACAATTCTAGCAAGTAAAACACGGACGCCACGGTCACAAAATCGGCTGTAATCTCGAGTAATAATTGAGATATCTCGATGAAACCTGGTATGCAAGTTTCTTAGTACATAAAAAATTTCGAGTCTAGATGGGCTTTCAAGATATGCAAAAACGCCATTGATTTTTTCATACAAGGTCTGTCGAAAAGAAACCCCCTTAACATAAAAACAGAGAGAAAAATTAATATAACATCTGGTTAAATTTTTTATTAACAGTTGACTGAATGTGTGCTTCGATACGGCGTTTAGCCCGCTCAATTAGCATTTCAAATGAGTGTTTAAGGTCATTTTTCGGAATGCTCTTGAGAATATCGGTCGTCGCGTTTTGTATAGCTGAAATGTCCTGAAACCAGTGTCCTTTCATGAGCAAATGAAGTTCTCCAAATAAAAGACGCTTCATAACACCAAGGTAAAACACAGCATTAATCGTTTATCCAGGTGGGACGAACTCTCGATGTACAATACCCTCGGAATCGTAAAAACAAATCACCATTGTCTTTATTTTTGACTTCTGAAGACGACCGACTTCTGATCGTCAAAGAGGTCCTCACGACCTTCTTGGAATCGCTTAAACCACTCATGCACTGATCATCATAAACTTTTTTCATCATTTGAAGTGTTTCAGTAAACGTTTTCCCCAAGTTTAAAACAAAATATTTGCTCTTTGCATTTTACGACCGATGACCAAAAGCTGCTGTCACTTTTGGATCGATAACATCGATTGTAGTTATCCAATTGTCTTAAAATTTTTACGAAATGTCAACAAGAGATCAAACTTTTTATTTCGTATACCCACCAATAGGTGGCGCCACCAGAAACAGTTATATTTAAAAAGTTCTGTTTCTTTTGCGACAGACTTTGTATAAAGTGCCATAACTAAACACTAAATTAAGATATAAAGCTGTAATTTGGTACAGAGGATCGCTCATGGCAAGGGGCAAAAACTTTTGAAAAAGTATGACCCCGTCCTCTAACAAATTTTAAGTACATATCTCCTAAACCACTTAAACTAAAACAATCAAATTTGCTGAGCACAAATTTTATAAGAATTTCAACCGACAATGTAAAAAGGAAGAAATTGAAGGATAACATCGCTCACTCTCCATATAATGGTACTGTTAAAAACTACTAAAAGCGCTATAAATCAATAACTAAGTACGCCAGACATATTAAATTTTACTATCCAGATGGTATAAGAAAATTTTGTAGCAGCCGACGTGAAAATTGGACGATGTGAGTGGTATCTCGGGACCCGACTAATCGATTTCGACAAAATTAGGTACGCGGTATTATTCTTACATTCTTATGTCACATTGTGAAAACAACAACAACAACGTGTTTTATTCATAACGGTGTATCTTATGGTCTCAAATAGATAAATTTGAGTGAAAAACTGGCCTAGCCCTTATACGACTAATATCAGGATTTTCGAACATCCGGCTGACATTACTCTAAAGATTGGTTTAACACCTTATAGTATTTCCCTGGCTTTGATTCTTGGTTGCACCCGAACTTAGCCCTTCCTTACTTGTTATACTCTCGCAACAAGGTTGCTAAGGAGAGTATTATAGTTTTGTTCACATAACGGTTTTTTGTAAGTCCTAAAACTAAAAGAGTCAGATATAGGGTTATATATACCAAAGTGATCAGGGTGACGAGTAGAGTTGAAATCCGGATGTCTGTCTGTCTGTCCGTCCGTCCGTCCGTCCGTGCAAGCTGTAACTTGAGTTAAAATTGAGATATGATGAAACTTGGTACACGTATTTCTTGGCTCCATAAGAAGGTTAAGTTCGAAGATGGGCAAAATCGGCCCACTGCCACGCCCACAAAATGGCGGAAACCGAAAACCTTTAAAGTGTCATAACTAAGCCATAAATAAAGATATTAAAGTGAAATTTGGCACAAAGGATTTAGACGTAATTTTTTTGGAAAATACTATAGCTATGTCAACCAAACTCTATAGAGTCGTTTCCTTCAGACCATATACAGTTCAAAAATGGAAGAAATCGGATAATAACCACGCCCACAAAGGTCCCATACAAAGGTTAGGTTGAAAATCACTAAAAGTGCGTTAACCGACTAACAAAAAACGTCAGAAACACTAAATTTTACGGAATAAATGGCAGAGGGAAGCGCATCAAAAAATATCTGAAAAATATTCCAGTTCGATCTTAAGGGCATTAAATATTTTTGAAAACTTCAAGAAAAGGAATACGGTGGAGACCAAAATTTCCAAACACGCTGAGCGACTTGCATGAAGAAAAGTTGCCGAAAACCTCGAGAAATTTCATCGAGGGAGTTGATCGAAAGTTTAGGTTTGGATGTTTTCATTAGTACAAAGCAAGGGAAATTACGAACATTTCGTTTGAAAAACTATGTCGCAAAAATCGACATATGATTTCCATTGCGAATATGGAAAACGGACTAGAGTTTGCAAAACAATATCTAAATATTCCAAAAACCGTAAGCGAGTGTAGCGTAAACACTCTGATCGCTTGAAACCACATTACATACAATAACCGGTGAAGCATGGAGGAGATTATCTCATAGTTTGGGGCTGTTTCCCAAAAGCGGCGGGTGCTTCATATGTTGACATTCCTAGCAAAAATTTTACAATAAATGCGGAAAAAAAAGTTTGGTATCGTTTATCTTCCAACAAGATACACCTCTCTCCGCCTAATCGCTTTTTTGAAAAAAGCTTAAACGAAAAATCGATCTAACCAGCTCAGTCATTGGATTTAAATCCAATTGAGCATTTGTGGCCAATTTTGAACTCCGAAATACCAAAAAGCAGTCGTACAAACTTGCAATCATTTTTCTTAGAGATGAAGCGTAAATGGCATAATATGCCAATGAAAATATTAGAAGATTTAGGCCGAAGTATGCCAAAACGTTAAAGCTGGGAATACTAGTTACTAAATTAACTTTTAAAACAAAAGTTTTGTATTCTTTTTTCTAAGTTTATATTTTGATATGACCATCTTTGTTTAAGATTATATACAGTTAGAATTTTCAAAAAATCTATATTTTTTATTTTATTTTCTTAATCCACATATATTTAAGAATACACACAAAAAATTTCATATCGTTCCGGCCATTACTTTCGAAGTAACACGCAAATTTGAAAAGGGGTTTCAGATAGCTTAGAAGTACAGGGCCACACTTTAAATGCGTTTTTCTCAAAAGTCGATGACCAATATTACTCGAAAATGGCTAAACCGAAAATATATTTTTTAGTAATTAAACAAAGATTTTTTCTCACCCATAAATATTTTTTTCTTTTATAGACAATTTAAGGCCGTAATTTTTGGTCAAAAATCGATTTTTTTAGCAACTGTCTTTTGTCGAAAAATTTTTTTTGCTTATTGCTACGATTGAATTCGGTATTGAACATTACTTCAACGAAATCTGTTTTTTTTTTTTTTTTTAATTTCAGAGAATTCAGTTCAGAGGTAAAATGGTCACCGCGAAACGTCTTTTTTGAGAGGAGTTCCCGGAGATCAGCTGTAGTTCCTTTCCAAATTAATATTGTTACTAATACTAAATCTTAAAATACAGTTAAAATATATCATAATATGTGTACAATTTTTGGATTAATAAATTTAAAAGTTTTCTCAGAAAAAAATCCGGAAAATTTGATTTTTTCGGGCTTCTAACTGTATATAGCCGCTTAAGTATTTTTTTTTTTTTGAAGTGAAACACAATTTGTTCAGTTTATTCCTGGAAAATGATATATTAATTTATAATTTATTATTTAAATACCTATGTATACATAATATTATTATATAAGGAAGTGAAAAAAAAGTTAAAAAGATTTATTTAAGAACCATCTTGATGGTTGGTATAGCATCCACAAATTGCCAGAAAAGTGGTCAAAAACGCATTGACCATTGTTTACTTTCAATAATTTATTTTTCCATTCAAAATTAGCATTCCATTTTCACAAAAAATGCCGGTACACCTGATAAATATATACTATGTACGAATAAAATAAACAATTTATTTTACGCACAAACTGAACAGAATTTCTAATATATATTTCATAAATGCATACATATGAACGTTTCAACATAAATTGTGAGACATAAGAAAGAAGCATATTTTTTCAAAATCTAAAATCCACCAAATTCAAACTTTTTTCCACAACACAATTCTACAGCTCTCTCGGCAATTTACTAAAATTGCATTCATAGTTCGCCATCGCCCACGCAATTGGGTTTTTATGAATTTCGCTTTTGCTTTGCTAGTTTCAGGTGAGCTGTACGCGGACAAGCAGCTGTGGTATTGAGTATGAAAACAAAAAGCTAGATTTTTGTGGTTGTTGTTTTTGTCACATGAAACCTACTAAGTTATACACCAAAATACACGACGCACAAGCAAATAAAGGACCGTGAATTGCTAGCCAACAACCAGTTTTAGGCGCTCGCCATGACAACGTCAAAAGCAGCACACCCTTCGTACCTGTGTCTACAGTACCTTTAGCGCGTAAAATTTGTTACTATTAGCGACCCTAACGGTTTGGCCTTCAAATACCAATGTCATTGGACTTTGTATACGCCAAGAACGCCATTTCTCGAAATTATAGGTGGATTTAAATTATTTTGAAAATTTTGAAAAGAAAAAAATGCAAGCAAAAATTGTTTGCAAACTAATTCTTTTTATGCCCATTTTTATTAATGTCATATGAGTTTGGACTCAGTTGACTCTAATAGTTAACTGATTTCAAGTTTAAACTATTTTTTCTAACAATTCAAAGCTTTTCTTTTTAGATATGAAAAACATTGCCTACATTTAGGATGATGTTGCTAAAGCCTGAAAAAAATAGTAGAAACAAGTAAGGAAGGCTTAGGTTCGAAATTTCCAGAACGGAAGCAAGCGAACCATTGTTGTGCTACACAAACTGATACAGCATCGTCTCCGTAAACTTCACACATTTTATTGTTGGGTTGGGTGGCATTCTTCGCTTTTTTATACAAAAATTTCAAAATATAGCGAATTTCTTCATTATTTGTACTCATTTTTGAATAGCTGCAACTTGTTTTCAACTACCCCGAATTTATTTTTTTTTTTGGTTAAATGAATCTTACCTTTCCAACAACTGCGACATCTCTTGACAAAATACGAAAAGACTTTTTTGACTACTCAATATAACTATTGAGGTTCAAATAGTTGGTACCTAGCGGCTGGAAAAGTTTTGTTTCGATTAGGCCGATTTTTGGTCAAAAGGTGGAATATGTCAAGCTTTGTTATGGCACTTTATTGGTAATGTGGCTTTGTGGGCGTTGCAGTAGTCCGATTACGCCCATCTGCGAGCTCGTCCTCCATTTTTGGCCTGGGAACTCGAGTGCCAAGTTTAATTCCGCAATATTTATACTAAAAGCTGCCTACTTAACAGTTAAGAAATATACGTCGCAAAAACTATATATATGTAGCTATGAAAGCTGGGAGGAGGACTTTCGTCGACCGATTTCACACATTTCGGCAATCAACTTTAATATAAGTAATATGATATTTTGACATAATTTTCGTAAGATAACTTACATAGTGGCCGATATTTTCAGCAGACCCGAAGTTTGGTGCTATGTAGAGGTTTTATTAGCTATATGGGGACTACGGGAAGTACTGACCCAAATTTACACTTCTTACTGCAGAAAAGTGTTTTCGCGGTTTCGTTATTATTATAACTCACAGATTAACCAATATTTTCGGTAAAAAATCAGCCATTGCTACTAAGGACCATATATTCGGCATATGGAGACTTGATAAGTTATGACCCGATTTGAAAGGGTTTTAGACCTGAAATAGCACTGACCTGAGCGCACTTTATGGGCAAGGTATTATGCCGATATCTTTATTGGTGCACGATTTAATAATGTACAGTGAAGGAAGCAAAGTTGTGTGATATGAGAAGTAGGCGTGGTTGCCCGAACGAGACCATTTTTTGGAGCAGTAAATTACCTACAAAACTAAAAGTTTACGCTTTATACAATTTTTTTTCTTTGATTCATAAAATTAGTAAATACTCATATTTTCCTTAAACTAATCAAACTTTCAACTTTTTTGTATTAAATTTCCTACAAAATTTATGAAACGAGATATTTTAGTAGTGGTTGGAAGTGAGATTTAAATTTCTCGATCTGATAATAAGAAAAAAGTAAAAACTGTTAAGCTGAGAACCTGCCCGTTAGAGTTAAGAACTCATACTTCGAGAGTTACTTATTTTTCGATCCTAAGAGAGAATTCGAAGTTTTGGGTTGCTATGTTGTCATTAACTCTGTGGTATGGAGAATGGTCAATCTTAAGGAAGATAATGCCTTAAATATTCGTATGCTAAACTTTATTTAAGAGGTTACGTGGGTTTAAGGGTTTAAAAAAACGTTGATTTTAATGTATTATTAAATTCTATAATACCTCTAGCACATTGTCCAAAATTTTCAAGTTGATCGAAGCAATAATTTCGGAGATAAACTGGTCTTTGAGGTACAATTCTTAGAGGCTTCGACGAAGAATTTTTTTCGATTACAATTATTTGAAAACAATCTCGCGAAATTTTAATTTTTTTGTAAAAATGTCTGTCAAAATCCAATTTTCAATTTTTTTCCTCTTCATTCAAGTTCTAAGTTAAGCTTTTAACTAAAACACGTATTTTTCACTTTAGATGGTTCTGTAAGGAGCTATCCTGCCAAAGCGTGCGCATATTTTTTCGAAAGGTCAACGAAAATGGCGTCGCAATGGCCGAGTTTAAAATATTTGTTTCCAAAATTTTCAGAATTTCTGTGTTAGTAGTGTATGTTTGTAACATTAAAAAATTCTAATAAAATATTTAATTTTTTTATGAGAAGACAATTGTTGAAAAAAGGCAATTTTTTTACCGAGGAAACCCACGTAACCCCTTAAACCAAATTAGAAATAGATTCTAAACTGAGAGCTCGATAAATGAAAGTTTTCGAACAAAAATCAAGCCCGCCTGTCATTTGACTTGGAGTCTACTCCCAAGTTGCTATACAAGTTTGTGCTAATAACTGCCAACAGCTCTTATATACAGATTTGTGGCTTTAAATCTTTTAAACTTAAATCGCGCCGATTGCTATTCACTCATTAAAGCTACTTAGCTACTACACCAGCCAGTTGCAAGCGAAGCACAAGCACCTTGTTTTCCCTGAAATAGCTTCAGTAAACTAAATTTGTTCAATTACTTTATTAATTCAATATTCTTCTTTCTGCGCTTCGTAAAAAAGTGAAACGGATATTTTAGCCGTTAAACAGCAGCATAAAATACAACAACAACACAACAGCAGCAGACATAACGGAAATTATGAGAAACGTACATAATTTTCTAAATCGAAAGAATAAATCAGCGCATCCATCACCGTCCACGGCCGACTTACTTTTCACCGCAAACGCGCATAAATTTACAGTCCACACACACACATACATACACACAAATAAACATATAGAATACAAACGCGCGCTGAAGAAGAAACCCCACACAACACAAGTTGCCACCACAACAACAACACAGATGTATGTAGCAAGACAGACCCCAACCCAGCACCGTTGAGTTGAGGTAACGGCTCAGATTACCAGCGCGTACGGCGCTGCCAGCTAACAACAGCGAGTGACAACGGCGTAAATGAGTCGATGCAACAACAACAACAACAACAAAGCTTGTATTGTGTGAGTAATGATACGGACTAAGCGAGTATGATATTGTAACACTTTCGTTGAGACAGCGCCAAACAACTGATCCACACACACACGCACATATGTATATATGTAGAGGCAAGCGAGCATTGCGTCCTTGATTGGCTGCATTAGCAGACGGGCGACAAGTAGCAGGGGTACAAGAATGGAAAAAACTTAGAATAAGCGACAAACCGTCGGTTAAAAAAGCAGCACGTTGCAGCTAGTGTGAGTGGCAGCGGGCACAAGTGGAATAAGCCAACGACTTGCTGGCACAAGCAAAAGACGGTTGCCGTGTAGACACACGGTAATCTAACACCACCTGCCAGTCGCCGCCGAGTGGCGGAGGACACGCGCCCAGCAGCTTTGTTAAGCAAACGGATGCTGCGTGGATGCTGAAAAAACAACAGCAACAAACAAAGAACGCTAGCTATAGCAACAGCAGGAGAACATAACGGTGTCCAAGAAGTTTTCGGACTCGACGAAGCAATAATCAGAAATCGTGCCATTGAAGTGTTTGAGTGGCAATCAACAGGAAGTTGCCTTGGCAGGCGGGCTTGATGTGGCTGCGATGTAGAGGTCAGTTGCTAGGCTCAGCGGCACTATAAGTGTGTGTGTGTGTGTGTGGACGGCCGGTGAGTGTAGTTGGAAAGCGAGATAAGGAAGCAGAAGAAAAGAAAATAGCGAAGCAAAAGAGTACAGGCGTATATGAGGGGGGAGTGCAGTAGCGTGGGCCGTCAGGCGTGTCAGGAGCGTCAGGCCGTCAATGTCGGCTATGAAATGTGTTATTTAGAGTGCGAGTAGGCACTTTTGTTGCTGCCAGACTATGCATGTTGCGCGTTTTTGCTGGTAAAACATGTGTATGTGTAACAATACAAGCAAACTACACAACACACATATACCATAGATGTATGTATGTATGTATGTATGTATGTGCGCGCATAAACACTGTTGATTCACTTTGTTACGTTGACATGTGTAGTACACGCATGCTTACCTACAAAACCTCTGTTGTTGCCAGCGCTGCTACTGCTGATTGCTGCTACATTGGCTGTTGCTGTTGTTGTTGTTACTGTGCACTCGTATTGTACGTTGCTACACTTGTTTTGGCATTGTGAAGTAACGAAGCAACAGCAACATCAACAGCCACTCTGGCAGCCATTACTTCGGGCAGCTTCAGTCGCAGACGCAGACGCAAAGCAATAGAGAGGTAGCAAAACAACAGCAACAAAAACAAATAGGAGCAACATACGACAATAACAATAAACATGTTGGCTGGCAAGAGCACATTGTTGCCGCAGCATTTCACATTTTCGGTTCATTTGTTCGCGCGCGCTCAACGGACAAGCTACGCTGTCGAAAAATGCTTGAATAACTTTCAGTGTTATTTTTTTCTTGCGGTTAATTTACGAAATATATTTTCGGTGACAAATTGCAAATAAATGCATTAAATGCAAATTGGCTGTAAGTTTTAAGTGCGCGCAAGCATTTCATGTATTTTGCTATGAAAAAGTGTTTTATGCGTGTATTACGCTGCGTATACGTAACCTGTTGTGTGGGCTGGCTGCAGTTTGAATAACGTGGTTACTCATACGCCCTGGAGTGCGTCTTTTCTCAGTTGAAGTGTTGAAACGTAAAGTGTTGTTTTCTTTTTTTGAGTAATAAATTCAAAATATAAGTGAATTAAACACATATATACATATATGTGTAAGTATATATATCGAAATATATGTGTGTTTGCTGTTACCACCCTTCAGTGGTCTGCGTGTGCATGTCACACCGATCGGCAAGTGTGTATTGTGTCACTCACGTCCAACACCTAGCAACGTATCGCGTGTGGCTCACATAGAAATCATCATTACAGACGCAGCGGCGGAAGCCCGCCAAAAACCAAAGAAATTGCAGCCTATAAAGCGAAACCAAAGCAAATCAAATTCAAACGCCGCTGCTAAACGAGACGAGAAAAATCATTTACAAATGCGCGATGTGTAAAGGAAATACATATATATATAATATATACATAAATATTAGCGTGTGGGTGTTGAAGCGCGAAGTGGTAACCATCTGAAGTGTATCGAGCAGGCGGAAATATGGCGCAACCATTGTCGTTGTTGCGTTGTTGCTGTCGTTGGCGCTTTGCTGGCTGAATCGGTTGCCATTGCCAATCATTACTCCAAAGAAAACATACACACAACAACAATTGCAAATTTATGAATAATACATACATATAAGCATGTATGTATATATGTATGCTTGCGTGTTCGTGTTCAGTGCGCAGGATAATGTAGTGAGCGGCAATCAAAGCGCTGCGCCGTCTTCCGTTATTAGCTGCTCATTTTTAAATGATGTGAAATGTGATAGTAAAAAAAAAATTAATTGCTGGCAAATTGCCAAATAATTGAGTGGTTTTGATGAGTTGCTGTGCAAAAAACGAAAAAAAAACAAAACGAAGTGTTATACAATATGCGTTATTGGAAACGAAGTTTGGGCGAAGGCAAATTCAGGATCTTGTTTATTTAATGAAATGTTTAAAACTAATTATTTTGGGCAAAAAAAAATTAAGTGAAAATCGGTATAATCAAATTTTAGTTAAATTAAATTAAATTAGCTTTTCAAAGGTTAGCCCAAACCGATTTGGTTTGGAAGTATTATATGGCAAAATTCCTTAATATGTTTATAAAGTTAATAAATTTATAATATTAGTACTAAATTATCATTATTTCAGTAACTCCACTAACACTTCTACAAATATCCATAACTTTGTCTAGTGCTTTATCCCGGTTGTTTAAGAAATAAGCTGCGAATTTTAACGTCATTTGGTGTATCCGAGATCTAGTAAAGATAAATTTAGTTCGCTTTAATGATAGAGTGCAAATTTGAAAGCATGACATGAGGCGCACGCGATGACTTGAGGTCTTGGCATCAAAGTCTTGGTATAAAGTCAAACACAGCGACCTTTAGATGCATACATATATTCGTTAGATGATGTCGAATGGCAATATTGATAAGCCCTGAAACAACAAACAAAATACAGTAGCTATATATACAGCTACAATTCTGCTACAAATAAGTGCCTTACGAATATAAAAACGAGTATTTTTTAGGTTTCTATTTTCGACACTCTCTTACCTTATATGATTACTTAGCGGGACATAATTAAGTTTAGTCTACAGTCATAAATTCACAATACATGTATGGCATAACCACCATGGAGTTTTGTCAAGGCAAACCATAAAAAAAAAAAATAAACACAAAAAAACCAAAAACGTTAATTTCAGTTGCGCCGAAGCTAGATGAATCTTCACAAATGCAACATATCTCTTACAGGAACTTGATTTTGATCGTTTAGTTTGTGTACACGCCAAATTTCGAGAGGATATCTTTTTAAAAACCACAATTGTTCATACAAAGATTTACTTTTGATGGTTCAGTTTGTATGGTAGCTATATGCTATAGCAGTCCGTTCGAAATAAATTCTGCTGAGTTTGCACCGTTACGTTGGACAATAATACATGCGAAATTCGATTTCGGGAAGATATCTCCTCAAATGAAAAAGTTTTGGGTACAAATACCTGATTTTGATCGTTTTGTTTGTATGGCAGCTTTACGCTATAGTGATCCGATATTGGCGATTACGAAAAATAAGAAATTTTTTGACGTTGCTCTTTTGTATATATATACAGTGAGTTCAAAAAGTATTCACGTAATGCACATCTTGCTTTTCTCATTGAATTTCATTCAAATATGGCAACACTTCAAGAAATATTTATTGCTGTTATATGGCATCGATATTCTAGTTTTCAAAGCCCACTACGATTGGTTTCCATGTTTATTTAAATTTGAATAAATACCGTTCAAATGCGTTAGTGCGCGTGAACACTTTCTGAGCTGGTGTGACGCGGTATGTAAATAGTTCCGTTATTACAAAATAGTTGTCAGCATTTTTTAATAATTTTGTTGTGCGAAGGATTTCACTAAGGTTTGTAAAAAAAATTCGAAAAATTGGTCATTTATCAAGCCTGCTCAATTTTCAGACATAACTAAAAACCTGAACCTCATTTTGCGAAAAGCTGTATGTTCGGACTTGCAGGAGGGGCTTTCAGTTAGAGCGAGTGCACAAAAACATAAAAAACCAATTGGTGCGATCAGTAAAATAAAAAAACAATATCAAATTAATACACCACACAAAAAGTTAGGCAGGCTTAAAAAGCTCACTCCTGAAACACAAAGGACTTTACGGCGTCTTATCATGACTGATGAAGCTAAAAACACAGTGGAGGCTAACAAAGTGTTATTCTCATCTTTAGGCACTAGACTCTAGTGACTAGAGTATGCAACAATCCCAATAAAAAACCTTATATGTCAGCGAAAAACAAAGCAGCTAGGCTGAAATTTGCAAAAGAACACACAAACTGGATAAGCGAACAGTTCAAATTAGTAATTTGGTCTGACGAAACGAAAATTAATCGTATTAATTCAGATGGACGCATTTGGACATGGTATGACAAGCGATGCGGTCCCATGGATAGGAATATGCTGCGCACACTTAGATTCGGAAGTGGTTCGCTTATGGTGTGGGGTTGTATCTGTGGCGGAAAGGTGGGAAAATTGCTTCGAATTAACGGAATAATGAGGGCTACGGACTATATTAGCGTTCTAGAGGATTCACTTATCCCTAGTTTCGTGATTTTTGGATGTGAACCCGGTGATTTGTTATACATACATGCAAGACAATGACCCTATACATACCGCCCGCATTACAAAATCTTTGTTTGGAAAATAACGGAATTCGGGTGATGGAGTGGCCAGCTCAGTCAGCCGATATGAATCCTATTGAAAATGTATGGGCGTTTGTTAAAAAACGGTTAATTACTCAAAGAGAAACACCAAAAACAATAGATGAACTTTGGACTCAAGTTGAACGAGTTTGGAACAGCTTCTCTTCAGAAATTTCAGATAATCTAATTAACTCTATGCCGGACCGTATTAAAGCAGTCATAAAAGCCCAAGGCGGCCCCACAAGTTATTAGTTATTGAACTTTAATCGCCACTTTACCTCCAAGTTCAAATATTGTGCACATGAATTGTATTACTTTATATGTACTATAGCCACCAGAGATTATTGAATGAAGTGCTCGTTTATGTTAAGGGGGCTTGTCTAGGATTTTGAAAAAATCGATTTTTTTTGCATATCTTCAAAGTTTAGACTTTCAAAAATATGACCTTGGAAGGATTTTTCGAAATTCGACTTATTTTCGGAGATACAGCCGATTTTGTGACGTGGCGTCCGTGTTCACTAGAATTGTCTCCTAAACTTTAAACGCGTTTTTCTCAAAACTGACTTTTTCGGTACGATACCCATGGTTTCTCAGGTTCTACTGGACCGATTTTCTTTCCAGAATACCCCCTTAAAAAGTTTTTAATTAAATATACTTTACTTCTCGTAAAAAAAATTTTCATATGAATGTTTATTTTTCTAATGAGCAGCTGCAATGCAGCATTTTTTACTATACGTGAACACTTCTTAAACTCACTGTATATTATATGGTGTCCGACCCTCTATACGGTATAAAAACTCACTACAGAACCGATGATAATGATATCATTCAACTACATATACATATACTACATATTTATAAATTCAAGATTTCTATGTGGAAATGACAAGTTAGAATTTAAACGGAATTATATAAGGATAAAGAATAGATTTTTAGAAATCGCTACTTCTACTTCTCCCCTGCGAAGTTTTATCCCTATTGTCTCTTAAATAATGCACCTGAAATTTTAATTTCCTCCGTTGTAAGATAAACTTTGTACGACAAATTTTCCATACTCAAGAAGGCATAGATCCACTAGATCATATTTACATAGAAGCAGCTATTAAATTTAACTATGGCTACCTTATCATAATTCAATTTGAGTTTCCTTCACAGGACACACATCAATATGCACTCATTTCCGTCATCAGCTGACTGAGGTGTAGACACACTTAAAAAACACACCATTCACTGAAATAGCGCATCATTTCCTTGCGTGTCGATGCCGGTAGCATCATGTACGCGCATACGCACACATACAAATATCACTGCCATTCCAACAACAATATCACTGCCATTATCAGCATTATAGAAGAAATAGAAACATCAACAAGGCTATCACGAAGAGAGCAAGCATAAGCAACGCCATCATCAATGAGCGGAGTACATACTCGCATTTATTAGTTTATTTTTGTGTGCATTTGTAGTGACAGTACAAACAAATGTGCACACAGACACATACAGACATATATAAATTTGTATTATATCTGGAGAAAAATAATTGTGATTACATGCATGTCACAGTGGCAGACATTTTCATCATAATCATTTACTTAACGATCGATATTTCAGACAATATATAGAGCTGTAACACACACCTGTACACATATACTAAGTATGTGTATACATGTGCACATAATATCGTAACTGTTTATGCGTCTTGGCAGCAAAAAGGTATTTGCTAGGTGCTGTTTGAGTGCAGAACCCATGCGTTTCTGGGTAAATATGCAACGCATATATTTGTGTATGTATTAAAGATAGCGGTATTCCTTTTGTACGCGCATACATATACAAATATTTGTTTGTGTTTACATATACATACATGTGTATGTACTAAGATGCATGGCAAGTCTGCATGCCGACCACCTCAGCAAACGATTTCCCAGCGACATTTGTGAGCTTTGGTATGCTTTGTAGCAGGTAAATTTGCCATAAGCATACGCACAACTGCCTGTAAATATGTACATTTCCATATATGTATGCATAAGTAGTACTGCTGAATCTCATGGTGGACACAGTTAACAAACTTTCCTTCTCAACCAGCATCCAGCTAAAAAAATAAATGAAGATATACTTATTCATTTGATGATGTTAGTTTGTATGTATTTATGTTCACAAAAAGCGTAATTGGTTCAAATACATATTTTAATAATATTATTAAACTGAAAATTAAATTTTTCACAAATTTGCCGTTTTCAATTGCCAATAACATTTTGTTAAATAAAAGTATTGAATTTGTAAATTTT
Organism: Bactrocera tryoni; assembly: GCF_016617805.1. NCBI lineage: Eukaryota > Metazoa > Arthropoda > Insecta > Diptera > Tephritidae > Bactrocera > Bactrocera tryoni. The sequence continues at coordinate 49,162,504 of NC_052499.1, forward strand.
ATATATTTCTACCAAAAACTATATCAATCACTTTGTGGCAAGACAAAAAACAAAAATAAGAACAACGTTAACTTCGACTGCAGCATAAGCCACTTCACATGTGTCTTTCTTATAGCATAGAAAGGATAGAGTAAAAAGATATTTTACTTTATTTTGATTTGCCGGTTTGTATGGCGGCTATATGCTATAGTGCTTCGATCTGAACAACTTGTTCGGAGATTGAACTGTTACCTTGGACAATAATCCCTGCAAAATTGCGTAACGATATCTCGTCAAATAAAAAAGTTTTCTTGCTTTGTTTTGTGGGATAAGTTTGTATGAGAGCCTAAAGCTATAGTGGTCCGATCTGAAAATTTATTTCGGAGATGGTAGCGTTACTTCTGAGAATACGCTATGCCCAATTTCGTGAAGATATCTCGTAAAATAAAAAAGTTTGTTATATAATGACTCAATTTTAAAAGATCAGTTCATATGGCAACTATGAGCTATAATGGTCCGATCTGACAATTTATTTCAGAGATTGTTGCATTACTTACTATTATATGTCCAATTTCGTCAAGATATCTTATCAAATAAAAAAATATATCATACAAGGACCTATTTGTGATCTATCAGTTAGTATAGGACCTATATCCTATAGTGGTCCCATATGGAAAATATTTCGAAAATTACCAGCTGCTTAGGGAGAAAAGACTGAGAGACTGGTTCGTGTATATTCAGAGCATGCCTTAATAAAAATAGCCTACTTTTAGGTGCAAAGTTAAATTTTATCGCGGAAATCCACTACATTTTAGTGGAGACACACACTCCTGGATGACAAACAGAATACTTTGGAAGAAATTTATCATCGATATAAAAAAATGATAATTTTTTTTATCCCTTCATGTAAAAAATTTGTTTCATGTAAAAAATCTGTAATTCATTTAAGACAATTTTCAGCAAAGAAAGCTTTTTACAGCTTTATTACGCTAAATTCTTAAAAAAACTGAATGGAGTGTGCTAGCAGTAGAGAACTTAACCACAAATAACTTAAATACATTTAAATTCTCACGCGCTCACAAAAAAATGTCACACCGACAAAGGATAATAGAATTTATGATGATAAAAATACGGAAAATCACGTGAAAGTGTACACAAAAAAGGATCACGTTTATGAGCCTCTGCTGGCCACACAAAAACTGCACATTGCACAGTGGTGCATGTTAATAAAATCAATATGCACAAAGACAAACTTTTCCATTGGAAGTGTGAAAAACAAATCGAGTGAAGAAGAAAGTTATATGTTGGCAGAAATAGAAAGCACCAAAAACAAAACCATAAAATAAAACACACTAATCTGTATGTATGGATATATGTATATATATACTTAGGTATCTATATGTGTCTATACATATATGGTATACATATGTATTCCTAGTATTGCGCTAATGCCAAATTGCTTATCAACATGAGTTTGTGCCACTTAAAGCGCTCTCGCTGTCACTAGTTCGCCGTGGCTTCGTCTTTTTAATATAAATTTGTATGAGCGCAAGGTTAAGCATTGATTTTGATTTTGAATTTTGCTTTTTCTTCTGCTTTTGTCTGCTTGTGCAAGTAACTTTCACTAATTAGATTCGAGCTCAAACGAAACCCAGCCACTGCGGCAGCGAGTAGCGCCCGTGCGTATGAGTAACCCAACAGTTGCATTGTGTTCGAATATTATTATATGTATGTATGCATAAGGTGTATGTGTGTAGGTTTGCAAGTAGCATTGACAGGAGAAAAATTTAATTATGCCAATATTGAGGGCGAAACTGTTGTTTCTTTCCATGTATTTATATGCACTTGGGCAAACTTTGTACATATGTATCAGTGCATATACACATGTATATATTATATATATTATAGATAAAATAAACGAACTATATTTCCGCTTTGGACGTTGATAATTTCGGAGATTTTTCACATATAACTAGAAAAAACGTTAACTTTGGTCGCCTCGAAGCTATAATACCCTTCAAAGGTAGATTTCTTATAGCAACTACCATGTATGTACGTATGTAGGTATGTGTATGACTAAATGAATGAAAGAATGTGATCGGCCAAAAAATAATCTTTCATATACATACATAAACAATCTTCAAGTCGCATTAAGGTCATTTAATAAAGCAAACATTTTTATGAATATTTTATTTATCTTCATTTTGATCAGTCAATTTATTTGGCAGCTATGTTATAATATATGCAACAAGAGTCCGATCTAAACAATTTTTTCGGATGCTGTACCGTTATCTTGGAAAATTATTCGCGTTTAATTTCATGTAGCTATCTTGTCTTATCATGTCTTGGACGTGTGCAATATTTCAGAACGATATCTCAGTACTCAGGGACTAGTTCGCATATACTTATATTCCGACAAACATACTTATGGAATAAAGGAAGCTCTGTGCAAATTAGGTGCCGTACAGGCAAGCAATTGGGACAATGAACCTGATCCGTAACGAAAACGATCCAAGAATTTCTTTTAATTAAACGTCCTCCGCATTCTTCTTTTTCGTATATGGTCATTAGTGATATTTTTCTGTGCGGAGATCTTAAGAAGGCGTTCGCTGCTAAAAAATTTAGCGACGAAGAAGCGAATCAAAGAATCTGGCTATCTGCTCGTAAGGCTATTTGAACCAAGACGCTTACACTTACCAGGGTAAGACGAGACAAACTAATTGAAATTTTAGAAGAGAACGACTTTCTATCCTTCATTGGTACTTCAGGTGGATTTAATATTTCGTATTGGGGAACATTTGCTTGAGCAGGAAACTGGCGGCGTTCACTTTTCAAGTTATTACATTGATTAGGCTGTTAGAGCGGACACAAAGTGGTAAAAAAAAGCATTCGAAACACGCCTAACAAATTCCAAGTAAGTTTATATGCTGATCCAACAACAGATATTAGAATATTTATATTAAAGTTGTTGATACTTTTTTTACAGACGTTCCATAAAATTTCAATATCTGTCTAAAATGAAATATTAAACGTAGAAAATATATTTTCTTCTAATTTGATTTGATTTTTATTTTTAGTTTGGATTGTAGCTAAATCATTTTCCTTCCCCCATGTGTTTAGCATGCGATGTTTTTATTTTTTGTATTAAATTCTTATCTGTAAAGCGAATACATCTACATTAAAAAAAATATTACAATACAAAACTCAGCGCTCGACAAAAAAGCTCTGATTGAGTTTTCCATAAAATCATTCCTTAAAAAGTTAAAGTAATGCAAAAAATGTACTGTGGTCATAAAGTACACCATGTCGTATGAGCAACATAGAATGTATAGGACAGTGCACCATGTCGTATGAGCAACATAGAATGTATAGGACAGTGCACCATGTCGTATGAGCAACCTATAATTTATTAGACACTTGTATGAATGTGCGCTATATTTTACATACAACTTTTGAAGGAATTTTTTAAGAAAAAATCCACAAAACCATTCAACGCCCATATGAGGGTCTCTTCTCCCAATTGGAATGGCAAATGGAGTTATTTGCTAATTTCAAACATATAAGTTTGCTGTTTAAAGCAAAATATCAACAAATCCCATATTAAATACATGGGAGAGAGATACTATGATTAAAGCACGGTTTAAATTGAGCTTCTTTACGTTGAATAATGTTTTTTAAGGCAGAAACGTCTATAAAAAACGAACTTGGGTAATAACGGATAGTATATACACTATATGGATATATATTATTTTATAATTAAATAAATATTGTAAGAAATCCCCTTCAGTAAAATAATGTCCCGCTATGCTCTTCTCAACGATAGTAATTTACAAAAATTATAATATCGAAAGCAAATACAACAACGCGAAATTATATTTCGGCATTTTGCAGGTGATAAAGTGCACATTAATTTAATCATGAAAACTTTGCGGTCGCAAAAACAAAGTAAAATTTATGTAAATATGTAGCCATGACAATGGAAAACGAATTGCACACAGAAACCCACACACACAGCCATTTGAACTTAAATGTGGGCCAGCGCGTTGAATGATAAGGGCGTATGCTTGTGTGGCTGAGTGCGCGGATAAGGGAGCACAGAGAGAACGTGCGCGAATGCTGATGAGTGTGAGCAATGTGACATACAATAATACGATTTGCATTTACTACTATATATATACGATATGCAGCAAACGTAGTCGTGTGGGTGTCAAACACATACACATGCATATGAATGCTTTCATGCATATTACACACACACACACACGCACACTTGCGTGCTCTTTGGAGTTGCTAGTGGCGCATTGTTGCTGGTCATGGTGGCGCATACATACATAGTACATGCACAAACACATAAGTATGTACAAACGTAACGGTATGCATGTATGTGGATGCGTGTGTGACCTACCTGTTGCTGCGCCTTGCACATGTTGTTTAACCGTACCGATAATTTTCTCCTTTTGCAAATTGTGCGCGACGATGCTATCGCTGAATGTCGCTGCTCCCGCTGCCCCGCCGCTGGGACCAACGTCCGCTTGCTTATAAATTAGTTTAGTTGGTAGTGGTGGCGGTAGTGGCGGCGGTGGCGGTGGTGGTGCCGCTGTCGTTGTTGTTATTGTTAATGGTTCAGTCTGTGCGGATGTTGTTAAGCAGTTTGTCGATGTGTTAGAGTTATTTTTGTATTTCTGTAATTCAATCTCGGCATGCTCGGCACGTGCAATCGCCTTGCGCAATTCCTCTTCCAGAATTTCCACTCTTACTTTGAAAGTGTTTAGTTCATCGTTAGTATTTTTTTGTATAGCCGCTTCCATAAGAGATTTCTACAAAGTGAGGGGGGGTTGGAAAATTAGTAGAAAAAAATTATAACATAAAAATAAAGTTAAAAGATGAGTTATGAGCGACATTGGAGCAAACAAACGCAAGTCAACATAAAATACGAGTTTCGAACAAATCAAAATAACTCTAAAGCACTGTAATGAGTAGTAGAAAAGCAGCAAACATATACAACTAATCAATACAAAAATGCATTGAAAGAGAAAATAAGTAAAATAAACATAATAGATGAAAGCGGTAAAAAAAACTATGGAAAAGTTGGTTGTGAGTGAGTAAAGCGCATGCGCCATATTTTAATTTATATGTTAAATAAATAGCGGATTTGTTATGTTTATAAAAAAAAACAATAGAAACATGTCATATAAATAATTTTTGGTTTAACGGGCACAGTTAATGTAAATTTACAAAAAAATATATGTGACCTGGTCTACGGAAAGGGGTCTTAGGTGTCAAAAAAAGGAGAACAATCAATGAGATAACGAGAAACTGACGATTATTTTTAACAGCTTTTCCCAGAAAACTAGTTTTCGCACGTTAGCTCCCTTTTCGAAGACCAGGTCACATATTTTGTTTTCAAAAATTTGAGGTTATAACGGAGTTTTCAATAAGAGCGCTACAAGCGTTAAAAGTTAAGTTTAAATGAAATAAAAACGGTTGGGGATAGCGATGACATTCTTTATTCCTGTTAAAGTACATGCGATGCCATTTATGTATGGAACTCGATTTCTTTTGCATGGCCACCACGAGCACGTTTGCAGAAAACCAGACGCTGAACCCAATTTTCGACTGTTTTCAAGCATAAATCGGCCGAAACTGTTGCAATTTCACGTTCGGTATTCATACGAAGATCATCAATCATCGCTGACATAGACCATATACTTGACGTAGTCTCACAGAATATAGTCATACGGCGTCTAATCGCACGGCCGAGGCGGCCAATTAACTTCGTGAGATAACACGTTCACCAAACATGGTTTTCAATAAATCGATTGTGACATTCACTATGCGACTTGTGGCACCGTACTGTTGAAACCACATATTGTCTAAGTCCATATCATCGAATTCGGGCTTCATGATAATTTTTCAATGAAAATCCGGACCATTTTCAAGTTGTTGCTCAGCCCAATTCACAAACATACGACGATTCTGGCGGTCAAGCGGCTTCAGTTCTTGGGTCAATTTGTTTGTTTGTAAAATTGTTAGCCAACATTTTTTCGCCACAACGACGTCACAGAGTTGCCAAATGCTTGAGAACGACGTATGAAAGAGTGATTTGGGTCTTCCTCAATTGATGCGCTATCGGCAGTAATATTCACTACACTACGTGCGCTTCTTTGTCTCACTGGCATATTTTGTACTGTGCCTGCGGATTCAAATTTTTCCACTAGACGCTCAATTGTTCATCTGACATTACGACTATGGCGACCATAAATTAGGAGTAACGCTCTTAAAGTTGAGGCCACTCTCCGAAATTCGTTAGTAAAGCGTTCGTTAGCAAATTTTAACAATTTCAACTCGTTGTTGGATCGTTTATCTTTCCATGATGGAATGCCAAATCTTACTGAAGAGAAATGTCGAGAGAGAGGAAAAAAATATGATGTCGTTGACTGTCTCGATTGGTCTACTTTTATAGCGGTCCCTATTGAAAGACCAGTTATCTTCAAAAATAGCAAAAAAAAAAAAAAAAAAACAGTGAACATATGTATGTATATCCATATCACAAACCGATTTTGAGTTACAGCCTTCTGTGGTGTAGTCCTGTTCAATCAGCTCTTTCAGTTTATTTTTAAAAGCGTTTTTTTTTTTCTTAAAACTACATTTTTAAAATTTACATGAGTGATTACTTGGAAGCAAATTATACCATGACTATTAAATATTTTCTGCGTCTTGTTCATTATAAAAAAAAGTTATTTCATCTTATCAAAAACCGAATTCGCCTATTTTAAACGCCGCAATTTTGTGAATTTTTGTTTTCTTTCGACCGTAAGTCATTGTACGGACAATATCTTTTAAAAGAGATTTTTTTAGACATCCTCTACGTAGAAGACCGGGAATAACTGTTGCAGATCACTGGATGATCTTTGTATTTTTGATCTCGTTTAGATATCGTCTTTGTTAAATGGGTTAACAGCCTATATCACACTATGTGAGCCACTTAAAATAACATAAGTTAAAAGCGCAAAATTGTAATTTTCGCCAAGCACAAATATTGACAGCTTATGCTTTCAGAAAGCACTTGCTTATTATGGTCCGTATAACATTGGAACATTTCGTAATTTCCCTAGTAATTTAATTACCTACATATACTACTATGAGCAAAATATAGTAATACTTTGCTTATAATATTAAAATTCTTCATTTATTCTTCACAATCTATTTGGTTTCCCTCAAAGTAATCCTCCTTGACCTCAATACATTTGTGCCAATATTCTTTCCAATTCTCGAAACAGTTGTTAAACAAAGTTTCCAGAAAAACCTTCAATGCGGTTAGCGATTCACGTTTAATGTTTTAAAAAGGTTTCCTCGGAGCGGGCGTTTGAGTTTTGCTACAATAGCATTAAGTCACACGGAGCTAAATCACAAAATTGGTTCAAGATTTGACGAAAGACACCTGAAGAATCAAAGCAGTACGTGACGATGCATTATCGTGGTGCAAAAACCAAGAGTTGTCGGTCCATAATTCCGTCCTCATCAAATCAAATAGTATTCCTGGTTGACAGTTTGGCCGGTCGGAAAGAATTCGGAGCGCACGCCACCTCGATAATCAAAGAAAACTGTCAACAATATCTTGATTTTTGACCTGATTTGCTTGGTTTTTTCAGTCGGCTCAGCTTTGCTACGATAAACGTCCGAATGATCGTCTGTTTCCGGCTCGTAAGCATAATAATACGTTTCAGGGAATCCTGGTAGTCGGAAAGCACTATTTCACAGACGTTAACGCGACGCTGTTTTTCGAAAAAATTTAGTGATTTTGGAACCAATCGTGCTTTCACTTTTCTTAGGCCCAAATGATCCTTCAAAATGGTTTTCACTGATCTTTCCGATATTCCAGTTAGATCAAGCACCAATTTTATTGAAGTGCTGATCATCTATTGATGTTGATGTCCGTCCTGGACGTAATTCGTCAACACGTTCTCGACCCACTTTGAATAATTTGTAAAAAATCAAAAATACTTGCTCGCGACAAGCAATTATCACCGAACTTTTGAGTCGAGAAATTTGATTCCGCACACAAAATTTAATGGAACTTTTTTGTTGAATAAATTCACTCATCGAATTCACCCACCGAACGCACTTTATGTGCTTCAGAAAGACAAGCGTATACTAAACACGAATGATTATTTTGATGTGACATTTGGCACAGATGCCTCTGACAGTCATACCAACCTAGAAAAAAAATATTTCGACGAGAAAATTAAATTAAAAAGTCTTACTATTTTTTGCCCACAGTAGTATGTTTTGTTGTAAAAGTAAATTTTAAGAAAACTTCTATTCAATTATCACCTCTAGTATGTCATTATTACCGTTATATCGTCGTTGCAGCGCTAAAAGTCTATGAGGTTTGTTCAAAAAGTATCGCGATCGCAGCGTCGTCTTTTCATGGGCCTCTTCAGTTTGTCCGGATCACATTAACTTGCTCAGCGAAGCTTTATATTTTAAAAGATTCATAATCTACACCTTAAGGCAACTTTCTCAATTTTTGATTGTCTAAATAGCAGCTTCTAAACTAAATTTCTTCTACTTTCTTTCCATACGAAGATTATTAATTATATTTTCTAGCTTGAGTATTTTAAGGGGGTATACCAGACCAGTGTGACACTCTCTAAAAATCTATTTATTTTTTGCTTTTTCAATAGTTTACATTTTCAGAAATATTCTATGAAAGGCAGGGCAGTATCTTGAATAGTTTTTGAGTGGCAGCGTTCTAAAGAGCGACCGCTCGCCGATATAATTCGATAGTTGAAACTTTAAACGAGTTTTTCTCGAAACGATATTTTTCAAAATTGCTGACATCAGAACTCAACGAGAAAGAAACTGATCGATCGTCTTCAAATTGAAACGGAGTATTCTAGAATATATTTCTAGAATATATTTACTATACAATGACCTACGATCTTTTTGACTGGTTGAAAATTTTCAATTTGGCATTAAAAACACGACAATTCTTGTACCTAAGAAACGACACTTTTTTCAGAACTATAGGATATACCTTCAACTTTAATAACCTTTTTGAATTTATTTGTTTCAGCTACTCATTCTGCCGGAAACATGTCAGCAATTGGGTAACTTTTTTTTTTTTTGACACCTACGAAGACATCACATAACTCCGTTATTTTTCAGTATTTTTGTAGAAAAAAAATCTTATTATGTCCAAAGAAGTTCGAAACATTCGATTGAGTTCTTTCTTTTAAAAAAAATTCACGAAAATCGCCTGATTTTTCATGGGTTACGTTTTCCCGTTGAGGAGGTTGTTATTCTAGAAGCCTAATTTATCGGTTATCGATCATATTATGCTGTCAAATCAATTTTCGTCGCCAAATACATATGTTCGAAATGTACTAACGGTAATTGTTGTTGTAAGGGTTATTTAGTTCCCGTTGGGGTGGCAAGGTTTAGATAAGTTGTCATCAAGGTCAACCAACGGTAGGCGCAGTAAACGTGTTGTTTCGACGGTGTCGGACCATAGCGATAGCTGGGCATGCAACGATTCTCACACAAAGTAGTCAAGTAAAGCTTTATTTTATACAGCCAGCATGCCAATCAAGCATTATTAACACATAAAATTCGCTCGCTTTTGGCAAAATTTTATTTGAGCATATGCTTGATAGCCGACGAATTGTACCTTAAAGTTTAAGTTTAGAATACAACAAAAACTGCACCAACATCTCCCTAGAAAGCAAAGCTTAAAATAGATGAGCTTCTATAGTTAAATTCCCCGCGCACAGCACAAAATGCACATACAACAAACAATTTTCTGTTCATGCAGTAAGAAATAGAATGCGGCTCTATTAATATAGCAGCAACTGTCAAAAGCGCACTGTCAACGTTTTGGTCTTACACTCTTGGTATATGTATTTTTGTTGCAGTGCTATTGTTCAACAATAATGTGAATTCGCTTTTCACCTCCACCAAAGGAAGCTCCGTACGCCATTACACCTATGTACTATATGTATGCTCTCTGTATGTGTGCTGTTTTTGATTTGAAAAAGTTTCGATATTTGTGCCGCACGCTTTTAAGCTTAAGAGCTTTTGAATATATTATGAAAGAAGCCAGAGACCCTTTTCAAGCCCTAAATATAGCGGATTTAATTAATTATTGGTTTATTGATATATAATTTTTTTGCTTAATTCTAAAGTTAATAGATAGATGTATGTATATATGTACAATGTATATATACAATATACATATGTATATATGTTTAAAAAAATGCCAATAAGTAAATATATGTGACATCTTAGTTGTTTCATATAACTTCAAATTCGAAATTTGCTATAAAAAATTATAGCACATTTATTATGCTATAAATGTTCCTATAAAAAATTTTAACTTTGGAATCTTAAGTCGGTACACAAAAAAACTTTTGTTTATATATATACACAAAATATTATAGCACATTATGCTATAAATGTTCCTATAAAAAATATATATTTTCAGAACCTTTAGTCTGTGTACAAAAAAACATGTCTGTTTATTTATTTCAGCCCCCACTTACCATTTCGACAATGCGTTCATTATGGTCGCGATTTTGATTTTCGACTTCCTCTTTGATTTGTTCGATTTCCTCATTCACCTTTTCCGTTGTCGGTGAAGGACTTGGCGCTGGCTGGCCATCGGTTAGATCGCGTGCGCGCGCATTTAGTTCATCGTTGCGCTGCTTCAATTTGATGAGCGCTGCTTCCATTCTGGTTTAAAAAAAAATATTTGTACATATATAATTAATAATTCTGCAACATTAGATTAAAATTGTTTATTCATACTTTTTGCTTGTCTCAACGCTCTCTTTCATGTTGTCCGTCAACAGTTTGGCAACTTTGGTCAGATTCGTGTTCTCCGTGCGCATGGTTTCGTTCTCTTCCTCCAAATGGTGTTGCTGCAAAGCAAATTTTTTTGATAATAAATATTATTTGATTTTTTATTTTTATTTTTTTCTTAAATTTTACTTGGCACTCACATTTTCCAGCAACTCGGCTATTTTCTCATTGGCTTCATAGAGCTGCAGCTCAACCGCATTCATTGAGTTCTTCAATGTTTGAAATTCGTCGACCAAACGCTCGACTAGTTCGCTTGTAATGGGCAAGGCGGCCGTGGGTTCCACATCTACGATGCTCTCCATTTCATTGTTGCCCAATGTCGGTATGATTTTCAGCAATTTGCTGCTCAAACTGGCCGAAGCGAAGGGTGTGGCCTGCAAAAGCGTCGTTCGCGGTGTGGTTGGGGGTGCTGCAGCTAACAGTTTTTGCTTTTCCTGCAATGCTTGCAACTCCTGCTCCAAGCTGGTGGCATATTTTTGATTTTAAAATTTTATTTTTATAAAAGTAATCCAATTGTTTTCTTACCCGCTGATCTTTTCGATTTTCATCTTATGCAACTTATCCAAAGCGTTGCGTTCAGTGCTCATTTTATTCAATTTGGTGGTCAACTCTTTTAATTGTGTTTCATGGTCGAGTTGTTGTTTCTTCAAAGCGGATAAGTCATCGAGTATTTTGATCTTCTCCGACTCCAGCTCATTTTGCGCCTTCTTGCCTGCAGAAAAAGTTATGAAAATTTTGAAATTAGATAAAATAAATTGCTCGGAATTACATATTTGTATTTTATTCTTTATTTTTTTATTTATTAACTGAGTATACAAATGTATATATGCATTAGGAATGCAAAAGATTCCTCACAAAAACTTGATTTTGTATAGCAGCTATATTCTATAGGGATCTGACCCGAACAATTTCTTCGAAGATTACATCACTGCCTTAGACAATAACATATGCCGAATTTTGTGAAGATATCTCCTCAGGCGAAAAAGCTCCCTTAAACAATAATTGTCAGAGATCTCTCGCCTAATGAAAAAGCTTTTTTCATGCAATTTGTAAGGCAGCTATATACTACAGTGGTCATATAGCGGCGGATCTGAAAAATGTGCACCTCAAAAACTTAGGGACTAGTTCGCGTATATACGTACATACATATGTATATATTTCTGATGTTTACTTCTAGGTGTTACAAATATACCCCGTTCAGGGCATAAAAAATATTTCTGTAAGGCATGATTTTTAGCTTCATTTAACTCTTCGGTGAGAAATTAAACTTTTCTTACAAATAATACGTAAAAAATTATGTTTTCATTAAAAATATCATAACTTTTGAATCGTTTATAACATTTTTACATTACGGATTCTTGCAAGGCATAAAACTTCCTCAAACATCTACTTTTTTCTATTCAAAAACTCGCGTATATAAAAACCTAAAAAAGTTTAAAAAAAAGTTAAATTATGCATAGGTACGGAAGTAGGATAGTTTTAACATAAATTCGATAATTTTTTTTTTTTGCTCAGCCTAATATGCACATTATATATTCTCCACTCAAACTTACCGTCTTCAATTTCGATCTTCAGCGCTTTATTCTCCTCCTTCAGCGCAATATTGTCTTCCAATAAGGTGAAGAGATCAGTCTCGGGATCTTGCTCATTGTAATCGGGATCGCGTACACGACTACGACTGCGCGTTTTGCCCTCCTGCGTGCGAAAGCGCGCTACCGGTATGCGGCCACGTCGCTCCATCTTCGAAACAATTGACGAATGAGTGAATTATGATGCTATGCCTGGCGGTATGCTAACTGTTATGTAAAAAGAAAATAGAAAAATTAGTATTTTTAGCTGCAATTTTTCTTATCGCGCCCAACACCACAAACAAATTTAAGTGGACAAAAAATGCTACAGAAATATGTGTTAATTCCTAAGCATAAAGCAGCCAGATTAGCGCGCCATTCATGCGGTCATTCCTCCACGCAATTTCGACACATTTTTATTTCCTCAATGCCAACAACCTATTTATTGAAGTACACTATAGTGTGATATATAGTTGAAAATAAAACACAGCGTATTTTCGTTTTGTTTAATCCATTATACTATGGGCGCACAAGTACTCGTACATATTCGTGGAGGAAATATGCCGTAGTGTATGCACGCTTCATTGTTGTTTATGTTGTTTTTATTTTAATTTTAATTGTCTTATTTAAAGTCATAATGCTTCTGCGCTTGCGACATGCCGTCTCTAACAAATTTTCGTTACTTAGTATATTGAAACATGTCAAGCTTTCGGGCTTTCCGGCTATTTGCTATTTGCATTTGCTTGTTATGCCTTTTCTTTATGCCTTCAATTATTTAGTTTTATGGTTTTTATCTTTATTTCTTTTTCAGTGTGGTGTTATTTTTATTACGAGGATATCGGTTTGATGAACTGGATTATATGTGTGTGTGTGTATGACGCGTTTAATTCTTTTGCTTTAATTCTTTTTTAATTTCTTTTATTATTACTATTTTTAGTAGGTATGTAAATGTTTTGTTTATTTGTTTGTTGTTATTTTGTGGATTCGCATAGTACCTATAGCTATTTGGTAGCTCTTTTTTATTTCATTTGATTTTAATATTTTATATTTTTTAGCCTTTTTATATAATATTGGCTGCTGATTACTAACGTCTTCTCCGCTTGACATTCCATTGAATAATCGGCATTTATATTTGAATACGTTTACATGTAAATGTTTCATAAGCCTAGGTTTATGATTTTCTTTCTCATTCTATATTATATTCTTAGCTTTTTGTTTTTAATTTGTTTTACACTTTTCTTAATTTTTTTTTTTTTTGTAAAAAAAAAGAAGTTCATGCTGCATTTTTAAGGCTAACGAAATTACATTTGAATTAATAAAAATTATATTTAATGAGGAAAATTTATTTAAGGATTGTGATATTCAAAAAAAAAAAAAACAATTTTGAACAGAAAATGAAAGTAAAAAAGTTAAATTAATTAAAATGTTTTAAATTTAAATAATTAATTTTTATAATTAAATTACTTTTCTAACTTAATTCTTTGATTTGAATTAATTAAATTTTTTTATTATAATGAAGTTAATTACTTTAAATGAAAAAAATCAAAACGATTGAAGAAAGCATTTGAAAACTTGAAAATTTTTGCGTTAAAAGTATTAATTTAATTTAATTTAAAAATTTCGGTTAGAAAAAGATCAAACGAAAATTGATCGGTGTAGAGAAAATTATTTAAGGCATAAATTAAAAAAAAAATTGAAAAAGATAATCAAACAAATATTAAAAATATAACATTTTATAAGAACACAAAAAAATATGTGTAAACAACAGAAGAAAACAAAATTAAGAGAAATTTAAAGAATATACATACATACATACATATGTATGTATACTAATGTGTATACAAAAAAAATATTAAAATATAAAAAACAAACATAAATGAATGAGAATTCACAAAAAAAAAATAAAATAAAAAATACCAATTAAAAATAATTATGGTAAACAATTTATAAAATAAAAGTAATAAAAATAATTTATAAAAAAATTAATAACACTAATTTACTAAAAAAATATTTAAAAAAATTTAATAATGTATAAAAAAATAATAAAAATAATGTAAAAATAATTTTTAATAACAAAATTAATAATAATTTATAAAACAAAAATACTGCATATAGTTTATTAAAAAAAAATTTAAAGCACTTATATAATTTCATTTAAACCATATTAAAATTAAACCAAAAAAACGTAAAAAATACATATGTATGTATTTAATTAAAAATATTTATGTAAAAAATTATAATAAAAAAAATATTTATAGAAATATTATCAATTTTATTATTCACGATTTAAAATTATAATTATTATTTTATTTTTAACTTGAAATTCAAAACGTTTAGCAAACACAACAAACAATTATGAGTAGGTACTAAACAAAAATATAATATATTAGATCAAATATCAAATATAAAAAAATATTTAAAATATAAATTAAAAATAAAATATATTTAAAAAAAATTATTAATTAATTAATCATACAAAAATTAATAATAATATATGTAAATAAAATCTAAATAAAAATAATAAAATAAAAAAACAACTAAAACAAAAGTTAATAAAGAGTATAAATAAGTATGTATGTATATACATATGTATAAAGAAAATAAAAAATAATTAAAAGAGAATAAAAATATTTAAAAATAAAATAATTAAGGAATAAATAAATAAAAATAGTTTAAAAATTATTAAAAATCAGAAAAAAACTTTTTAACAATTTAAAAATTATTTAAAAAAAAATAAACAAAATAAAAAGTTATAAAAATTAATAAGTGAATGGAAACAAATGGTAAAAGTAATTAGAAGTTATTCGAAATTTTTAGAACTACATATACATATGTAAGTCATGGATTACTAGAAGTTTTTCCTTTTTGTCTTTTTTTAATTTTATGCTAAGATAAAGTTGTTGAATTTGCTACACTTTTCTATTAAACAGAAAATAGGAAATTAATAAAATGATAAGAAATAATATTAGAAATAAGGAATGAGAATATGAAATAAAATAAAAAATTAAAAAAATTAAAAAAATAAAAAAAAAAATAAAAATAAAATTAAAAAAAAAAAAAAATTTAAAAAAATAAAAAAAAAAAAAAAAATATGAAAAAAATTAAAAAAAAAATAAATTAAATAAAAATAAATTAAAAAATTAATATAACTAAAATAGTAATAAAATTAAACAAAAAATAATAATAATTCAAAAAAAAATTAATATAGTTAAAAAAAATAATATATGTATGTAGTTTCCAAAAGAAAATTAATATAGTTAAAAAAAATTAATATAGTTTCAATAAAAAAATTTAAATATAAAAATATGGAGCCTTACAATTTTGTTAACCTCAAATATGCAGCTGATTATTTTTAGTTTTTAATTCATAAAAATTCATAAATTTCTTACATTCATTAGTTGTTTTCTATATAATTGTCAGCAATTAGTTATATCATTTAGGTTTTGTATTTGTTATTCACTTTGTAATTAAATCATACCTAAAATTGAGAGCTACTTAAAAAATATTTATGAAAAAATTGCGAAATTTTTTTTGTTGTTCGTATTTTATGCTTGTCTTGCTGAAACGCGTTCAGAGACAATTATTATGTATTTATAACGCTTTTATTTTTATACTTGAATATGTAGACTATACCGTTAGTAGCTATAAAAAATCTCTATACAAAAATAATAAAATAACAGCGTAAAATATTGAAATATACATATGTATTTCTGTTTATATATGTATAAATGTATGTATGTATGTAGCTTATGTTTTACATAGAAAATAAATAAAGGCGGCTTGAAGCGCACAGGGTACATATTATATTTTCATACTGCTCTAATTTAATACGGTTCATTCTAAAAGCACGATGCTCAGCCACTCGAAATTTCCTATATGTAGTTATATGAAATTAGTAAATTTTGGTTTATTTTGTGTTTTTTTTTTATTTGAAACATTTTTATCATCGAACGTTTTACAACATTTTGTATTTTTCATTGAGTTTGAAAACAAAAGTTACAACAATCCTTTGGAATTTCTGTATGCGCTTTTGTAATTTACGAAATTTTTCACTTGCAGTGTTATTGTTTTTCATACGGTGCATTCATTGTTAGTGTGCACGTGTGTGTGGGGGGAGCGGGGGTTATGTGTTCTAAACTTCTTCTTATAAATTTCGTCAATTTCACGCTACTGTACTTCATTCAACAATTACACGAAACATAGCCAATTTTGTATTATGAATTATAACGGTTATATATAATACATTTATATAAGTAGTATATATGTATGTATATTTGTATGTGTGTGTGTGTGTATGAGATTTGATTAATTTCGTTTTTGTTTAAAATTAAAATAATAATTCCGATCACAGAATTCAGACAAATAGTTTCAACGTGCTTACTCGTCATCGACGAGTAAGTTAAAAACATAAAATTTTCTTAAACAAAAAATATTATATAAACAAAAACAAAAAATACTTAAATTTACTGCATGACAACTGCATTTGTGTTGCACCACTCAAATGCAATATGCGATTTTATACATACATATGGAATAAACGGTTGTATATGTGTGTGTGTTATATAGAGAATTTTTAGCATTAGTATACCTTAACGGTAAAAAACGAGTACCAAAACAAATACGAAAATGCACTAAAAAGGAAGTACACAAATAGCTTCGTTTGCATATGCTTGCGGTTAGAGTGTGTGGCAATGGAATGGCTCAATATGTATGTGAGTGTTTTGAGCCTGTACATAGACCCAAACCGGGACCAGTGACAGGCGTCAATGAAAAGTAGTTTAAGGCAAGGCAAGACAGCGAGTACGACAGACGACAATGAGTTAATGAGTATGATGTTTGATGTTAAATAAATGATAAATAAATAATGTGCGTGTGAGTATGCATATCTTTAATGTTGCGATATTTGCTTAAGCTTTTACATATATGTATATATATATGGGTATTATACGAAAATAGGAATGATGTGTAACGGTGCGCGCAGAAATCACTTGCAAATACGTGTAGATTTGACGCTTTTGC
This sequence comes from Bactrocera tryoni, assembly GCF_016617805.1. NCBI lineage: Eukaryota > Metazoa > Arthropoda > Insecta > Diptera > Tephritidae > Bactrocera > Bactrocera tryoni. The sequence goes on from NC_052499.1 coordinate 49,179,933, forward strand.
TTACGTTTACGTCATAACGTAACGTATTGCAGTTATTTTGATGTGCCTTCTGCTTGCCACCGCCATTAAATGGTTCATTCTTACACTTGCCTTGCAGTTTTGCTGAGAGATTCAAGTGTACTAACTGCTATGATGCAAAAATTATAAGTTTTAAATATTTCATTTACAGTTGTGTTTTTTAGACTAATTGTACTACAAAAATATTATGTATGTATAAGTGTAAGCGTCAGTTTTTCATTTTTCACTTGCAACAAAAAAGTGAGATTTCTTTTCAATACTCTTTGGAGTTTCCAAAACAAAAAAAAAATGAGGAAAGCAATTAAAATAAAATTAAGGGGTGTGGCCAAAGACCAGTATTGGCGCATTAAATTTGATTTTGTCAAATTGTAAAATGTTAGTAAAAGAAAACATAAAAAATGTTAGGGAGACGATTTTTGAAATACGCCTTTGAGACCAAATAGTTGTGGATTGTGTTTTTTTGTTTTTTTTTGTGTTTTTGTTTACCGAAAACTTTTCAAAAGTTACTCGTTAAATATCTTACATGCTAATATGTACACACGCAGACACACATACACACGCTAATATAGTAGTTTGTTTTGAATTTTTAGTTTTTGTTATTTTGCTTTTTCATTTCTTTAATTTTTGTTTGTTTTTTTTGTTTTTAGTATTAGTTTTTGCCTATGATTTTTGTTTGTTTGTTGTGTTTTGTTGCTCTTGCATTTCTTATGTCTTTCGTTTATCCAGCTAAAAATATGCAGTTTTCATATATATACAGTGCTAAATTTTAAATGTTTTTGTGTTTTTTTCTTTTTCTGCTCTTGAATTATTGTTGCATGGGGGTCTTGTGAAGAGGTGCTACGCTGGCGGCGACAATACATGAGCCCAACATCCAATGATCCAATGTGTCTACGCAATTTTCGCTATACTTGTTCTAATTAATTTTAATATGATTTCCTTCGATTTAGTGCACTCCTCTCCAACGCACTCCCTCCTCTCGCTCTCTCTGTGCCACTCTTAGCTGCATTTCACTGGAATAGCAGCGTCGCAAAGTTGCGTTGCTTCTTAGCCAAGCCTACGTTGCCACCACTGCCACCAACTCCTTCGCCGTTACTGTATTGTTGTTGCTGTTGTTGTGATTTTTGCTTATACTTATCCGTGCGTAGTTGGCGCCTACGGCGCTAGAGCAGTTTCTCCATGTAAGCGTGTAGTTCTTCATTCAGCCGCGCACCGCCATTGTTGCTCGCTTTGCTGGCGGCTGTCGCTAGACCAGCTACCGCCGCTGAGTACAGCGCGTTGCTATTCGACACATTCGCTTCTTTAGCGGCACTTTGCTGCTCGGCACGATACCACTTGTCGAAGGATTCTTTCGGTATCACTTCGCTGTCGTAAATCAAATCGAATACACTACATATCAGCTGATTGGCAGTTGGTGCGTCGTAATTTTGTTGCAGCGCGTCAACGATGGCGTCAAGGCAGGCCAGCTCATGCGTTTCGAGACCGTCTAGGCAACGTCTTAGCAACGGTATGCACTTGTGTCGGAACAGTTCTGTGTCCAATTGCCGTAAGCGGCTCGTGCTACTACTTAGTTCCGAAGTCGACGTTGGCATCACAGTTGCATAATCACAGCAGAGGAATTTCGTAAGGCTGCGTATAAAGTGTGTGTTTATGTGCACATTCGTATTTATATAGTCGATGGCTAGATCGCAGCCATTCACCGCATTCAATAAATACTCAATGCGCATCACTTGCTCCACTATGGCAGCGGGATGTGTCGACGTGGACGTAGCCGGCTGCTGCGGTGGCTTGTATGTACGATCGTGTATATACTGAAAGCCATGCGTGTTGATGAATTCGCGCCATTGCGCATTATCGCTCATAAATTGTTGGCCATGATCCAATTTGAACACCTTATTCCAGAGTTCGCGCGTGTAAGTGGCGCCAAATTCTGTGGTGAAGTAGGTGATGAGCGCATGTAGGAAACGTTTCGTGAAGTGTTCGTCGGCCGACCATTGTGGCAGCCAAATGTCAGTGAAATGCAAAAGTTGTTCGTGCAATAGTGGACCGATAAATTCGAATACGTACGTCCAGAGGTTGGGCACGTCGACCTGCAGATCGGGCAGTTCGTCGGCCAACTCTTTGTAGACCACATTGAACAGTTGCGGTTCGCACACTTTGGTGCGCATCAAATGCACGAAGATGGCGGCGCAGGCTTTGCGTTGCGCACGCTTCACGGTTGTCAAGTGCAGATAGTCGGTGAATATATAGTTGAGCAATGATTTCTGTTGGCGGCGATTGAGTTGGCACCACTCGTTGACCGCCTCTTGTTGCCAACTATTGCTGGCGTTGCTGCTGCGACTGCTGCTCGCATCCAATAGCTCCTCGATCAGCCGGTTGAGCAGTTTTTGGCATTCGTTTTTACTCAGGTCCTGCAAATCCAGATTTTCCAAAGCGTATTGTATGTCTTTCGGTTCCTGCGGTGATGATGCCTCACTTGCGCTTTGCTCGTACATCTTTTCCGGTCTATCGAGCGCCTGAAATGGATTGTTGGCCATTGGTGACATTGTCGTTGCATTTGCGCCGCTTAACGTGGCGGTTTGACGCTTGAAACCGCTGCCGTTCGACGCATTCGTCGTGCTTAGGCTCAGCAATGTTGCGGGTGTATTACTGCTACCGCTGGACGCGGTTTGACGTCCAGACGAACGCCATTGGTAGTTGATTGAGTTGCCAAGTTTCGGTGTGCTTTGTGTTACCTCATCGCTGGTGAATTTCAATTTGTTCGGATCGATATTTAGTTTCTGTTGCTCATGCTGTTGCATAAATTGCTGTGACTTTTGTGATTTTTGAAAGTAGTGTCGGTTGCCCTGATTGCCGCTGCCACCGCCCATGTTACCCCCGATGCTGCTGCTGCCGCCGTAGTTCCCTAGCCGATTGCTTTTATCGTACATGTTGCCGCCGCCACCGCCGCCACCGATGCCGCTCTGCATTTTGTCATCCTGTTTGGCACCAATCGCTGTACGCTTCTGTGTGTTTTGCTGCTGCTGTTGTTGTTGTTGTTGTGACATCTGTTGTTGCTGTGTTTGCGACAGCTGATGATCCCAGGTGCGTGCGCGCAAGTCCATGACATCCTGCATCATGAAGCGCACGCGACTGCTAATCTTGAAATGGCTGCTCACAGCGCCGGACTTATTGCTGCGCGATTTATTTATGATGTCCTGTATTCGGCGAAAGATTTTATCCATTCGCGCATTGTTGGCATTATCGGCTGATTCCAGCAGATGTCCAACGGTGGTGAGTAACTTACACATGTACTCTAGCTTCTCTTCGGAGCCGTGTTCCAGTAGCGATTCGATGCACATGAACACACGATCATTGGTTAGTGACTGCTGTTTAAACATTTCACCAATAAAACGTACGGTGCCCCAAGCACGACGTCGAAATTGGTACTCTTGATCCTCCAATTCGGCCTGTAGTTCCAGCCGCTCTTTCGAATCTTCGCAAATCTCTAGCTTATCGACTAGCGGTTGCAATTTCAGCTTTTTTGCATCGGCATTGTTCACATTTGTTTCGAATTCGTGTTGAATTCGGTTGATCAGTAGGCTCGAGAAGAGCGATTTGCTCTCGGTTTTGCTTTGGAAAAGCACTTTGCAGAATTTGGCGTATGTGGGCGCGAAATTTGGTTCACTAACGGTTTTTTCGAATATTAACAGCATCACCTGTGAAACAAGAAAGTACAATGTTGAGTAAGCATTTTATGGTGGATAAGTTTGAGCTTACATTTTATACTGCGAAAAATAAAAGTGCGAAATTTTCGAAATCAAATTTTAAAATGAAAGTCTTTGAAATCAATTTAATATTCTCGAAAATCAAATTTTAAAAATTTCGAATTTGAAATATTACCGAAATTTTTTGGTGGAGAACAAAAGTGCGACAGTTTCGAAAATAAATTTTGAAAATGAAAATCTGTGATATTAAATTAAGGTACTGTTTTCGAAATTAATACTTAATTTATTTTGAATTTAAAATGCAAAACGTGAATTATCCAAAGTTATTCAAGGAAAAACGTGTCGCAAATTCGAAACTACATTTTAAATTTTTCGAAATTGAAGTTTTGATAGAAAATCTTTGAATTTTAAATAATTTAGGATTTTCGAAATTCATTTTTTAAATTTTCGAAATCGAAATTTAAATTTTTTCGAAGTTAAAACATTTTCGAAATTTATCGGTGGAAAGCGGAAGTGCGATAATTACGAAATTAAATTTAAAAATTGCCGTGATTGTTCCGAGAAAAACGAAATTGGATTTTAAATTTTTCGAAATTCAAGGTTTAAAGTGAAAGTCTGCGAAATTTAACAAAATATGCTTACTTGTTGCATTTTTTCCTGTGTATTCATGGTGATGCAGGTCATCGATTTGAGCAGTACGTCGAAGTTGTCTGGCGTCAGCTTGTTCAACACGCCACGTACCTTCTTCAGCACGGCATCAATGTCATCATTGGCTCCCGACGGTGATACGTTATTCGATTTGCTGCGCAATGTTTCCGGCTGCCAGGCATTCTCACACTCGGACAGCTTTATCTCCTCCTTCAGCGACAACTGCACGCGTATAAAGTCAACTTTACGCTGCTGTTGAGCGCTCATAACACCGCCCAAGCCACCCACAACCATAGCACCGCTGACGCCTGCGGCCGCCACGCTAAGCACACCGCTCATAGCACCCCCGCCCGATTGGTGATCGTGATGTTTCTTCGCCTGGCCGCTGCGTCCTCGCTTACCGCTGACCAACTCCAGCGATTCATTGAAGTTCATGTGTTGATATTGCTGCTGCTGCAGATGCTGGTGCAGCGCCAGTGAGGACATATTGTGTGCGTGATGTGTCAAATGATGATGTTGCTGACGCGAAACAAATAATTGAGAAATGCAATCGCCGCGCTGACACGACACCATTGGCGGCTTACGCGCCTCGCTCGACTTTGAGAGCGCCTTCAGTTCATCTATTGTGTATCTAAGCGGCTTTGGCGGAGAAACAACGCTAACTGGCGCGCTCGCTGGTGTGTTGATATTCGTTTTGTTTGCGTTTAGCGCTTTCAGGGCGACACGTGTATTCTGTACGCTGTTCTGCTTCAAGAGCGTTGTCGTGCTGGCATTTAGCATACAGTCGACGGTATCCTTCGAAGAAACTGTTTTAGCTTGTGGCATATCTTTTTGTGTTGAACTAGCTTCGGCAGGTTGTGATTGCTGCGTTTGTTGTTGCTGTTGCTGTGCCACATTTGTTGTTGGCGATGCCGGACTCTGTGGGTCTTTCTCCTCGGCGAAATCACCGAACCGAATGTCTTGTACATTGTTCGCTGCTCCAGCAGCATCTTGTTCCAACTGCATTTGCAGGCGTGTGCTCATTTCCTCCTCATCTTCGCATGCTGACGACGAGCTATTCAGGAATTGCAATTGTTGTCCGGGTGCTTCTAGCAGCGCTGCAACTTGCTGTTTCGTTGGTTGTTGTTGTGTTGTGGGCGCAGGCGAAGCACGTTCGGCCACTTGATGTAGGTCCGTTAGGGAGTCACCTTGTGTAAAACGACAAACGAATGACAATATTAGAGTTTATTTAAGATAGACAGCTTTTGATTAAAATATGCTTCCATGTGGTCTGAGGGCACAATAGACCTTAGGTCGCAGCGAAATCCTCATTTTTTTTATCTTATGAGGTCAAGTTAGTACAGTTCGGAAATAAATTTTTTTGGTCAGTGAATACAGACGGACAAATGATGTTCATATCGTTAAATATCATAGTTGATATTTTGAGGTTACGTCAAGAAAAATGTCATAATTGAATTATAAAATATAAACATCTAAATTGACGAAATGAAGACAACGATAGCAAGTAACGTGTTTGGCTTGCAGTTAATATTTTCTTATCAAGAATACTCCTAAAAAACATTTTCGGTTGTATTATGCTATTTAATTATTTTGTTGTTTTTTTACACCTACTTTTTGTGTTTGTTGGCGTTGGTGTGTCACGTGTTAGACTCCCGCTTTTCGTCACACTGCCGCTACATTGTTGTAGTGCGTGTTGATGTGAATGTTGTTGTTGTTGTAAATTTGATGTTGTCGTTTCTCTTAAATTACCGTTATCGCTAGAACTATTTGCATTAATTATATCAGTCGGGATTTGGGTTGTTGTTGTTGACGTTGCCGTTGTTGTTGTCATATTTTTAGTTGCTAAATTATTATTAAAATTATTATTGGCATTGTTTAATATACTTTTGTTGTTGCTGCTGCTGCTGCTACTGCCACCGAAGCCGACGCCGCCGGTGCCGGTACCGCCACCATCGCTATTATTACTAATACTATTGTTATTGTTATTGTTGCTGCTGCTGCTGTTGCTACTGCTGCTTAGTGTTGCTGCATTCGCGCGTTGGCTATTAACCTCACACTGTTTATTGAGCTTCTTTTCGCGCTTCGACGCCTTGCGACCCTTCTTTTGGAACACCTTAACTGTAGCGTTGCTCTGAGTTATTGATGGACTATTACTACCGCCAGCACCGCCGCCTACACCGGCTTGTACATTCGCCACTGTGCATGTGTTGGTGCCAGTTTTTCTTTGTGGTTGTTGCTGTTGCTGTGTATGCTGTTGTTTTTGATACTGTTGTCGTTGTGTTTGTTGTGGCTGTGTGTATGAATGGTGTGTGGGTGTCGATGTAGCCGATGAGGATGCACCTGAAGTGTTGGGCGAATGCTTTTGAGTCGTTGATTTACCGGCAGCTGATGTTGGGCCGGCCATGGTTGGCGTAGAAGTGATGCCAGTAGTGGTTGCAGTATTTGATTTACTAGTCTTAAGTTGTAACTTTGCCATGCTGGCAGGTATAAACTCCGTATCTGTGTTCGAGCGCAAGTTGTCGTTGTCTGCAGCTAAAACGGAAATTTAATTTATTAGCAAATGAACGAATTCAGGTAGTCACATAAACATATACCGTGATATATGAATGTAGGTACATACTATATGTATATATGTATATGTGTGTGTGTGTGTGAAAAATGCAGCATACTTACTTTGAAGCTCTGCGTATTCTGAGCGCTGACCCGACTGTACTGGATAAACTGTCACCGTCATTGTAGACGTCTGCTCGGACTGAAAACTAAAATGAGACTTGTTGTTGTCCTCCTCGCCGCCACTAAGTGTGGTCGCAGAGGTCACAGCGGAAATATCCGATTCTTCTTGTCGATCTAGTGCGTACCTGCTCTCAATATCATTGTCTGTAAAATGTTGCTGTTGTATGTCTTGCGCCTCATCGTAGACATCTATTAATTCCGAATTTTCTAGCTCGTTTTCTGCAATGTCCAACATCAGCGATGTAGACTCTAAAAATTTAAAAATAATTTATGCTGTAGCTTGCTTAGTATCCAACCTGCTAATACTTACCATCATCGTAATTGCTGTCTTCACCGTCGTCGCCGGTCACGCTGTGTATAATAGTTGTAGTGTGCATTCCCGTTTGTTCTGCACACGAATCAAGCTGGCGTTCGTCCTCATTCAAATACAAGGCTGTCTCATTTGAATCGGCGTTGGAATCGTTGCCACGAGCGGCCTTCAAGTCGCCATAAACATAATTGTCAGTATCCTCATCACCGGAAATTTGGGAAGTGGCCGGAGAGGTGTCGGCCGCAGACGCATCGTATGCGCTCACACGTCTGCCTGTGCTATGATCACGATCACGCACCGCGTCTGTTTGCATTTGCTGATCGATCTTCTCCTTTGACGTAGAGCTTTGCACCGCAACACTCACCGCTGCTGTAGTGGCGCCGCCATCGTTGTGCGGATCCTTCGTCATAACAATGGCTGTCACTGTTGGCGTCTTTACGATGGAAACAGTAATCGACTTGTCACTGCCGCTGGCTGCGGTCTCCTGTGTACCGGCCGCTATGTCAATGGGCGGCGGCTTGGCTTCTACCGCAGTACTTTTTTTCTGTGGCTTCGGGTCCAATATATTCTCATGTGTGATAGGGTGTATTATGGGTATAGCGTGTTTACGTGGTTTGACTGTTTCTGTGCCACCAGTCCCAATGCCACTACCGCCGACCGCGCTGCCAACTGTACTGCCAGCAACGAGGCCGCCGCCGCCAGCAGTCAGAGATGTCGTCGACGATGAGTTAGAAACAGCCGCGCCGGCTAAATGTCCATAGGTTTGTAATGCTTGCTGTGTCATGGCTGACGGTGTCGCCAGCAAAGGTTGGGGTTGCGTCAGCCCAGCTGCGCCCATCGGAAGTGGCGGTTGACAAAATGGTGAAGTAATGTACGCGGTTGGACCGCCAGCTGCACCACGTGCACCAGATTGCAACAGCGGAGTGACCGGCATCCCACCGCCAGCATTGCCTGCCTGTTGATGTGCGCCGGCGGCAAGCAGTGACGTACGCGGCGCAGCCGTTAGTGGACCCGGCGGCAAGGCGAATATCGCATTTGCTGGCAACAAGTATGCGGTTTGTGGCTGTCGTTGATGTGGTGGCGCTGTTAGTACGCCACGCAACTGATGTTGTTGTGGATGGTGGTGTGGGTGTAGATGTGGTGGCGGCGTTGGTGCAGCGCCAGCGCCCGTATGATAGTAGTGTGTATGCAGCGCTGTCTGTGGATGATGAAGCGCTTGATGATGTTGCTGCTGTTGTTGTTGGTACAGCGTGGTAGCAGCTTGTGTATTGGCGCCTGGTCCGCCATGATTATTTGCAGCTGCAGCTGCTGCTACCGCGGCATTATTGTTGTACTGTGCAGCCGCTGCAGCAGCGGCGATTACTGCCGCCGTCTGTTGCTGATACTGTTGCAAGTAATTGGAGGTCATGAATGCCGTACTCGTCGCCGGCGGTTGCATGAGCGCCGTCCCAGTCGCGTAATGTTGCATATTGGCGCCATTGTTGGCGGCAGCAGCTGCCGCTGCGATAGCCGCCGCATGTTGGCGGGCGATATTTGTGGCGCTGGCACTATTGCCAGCGTTGACACTTCCGCCGCCGACGGATATACTACCTGCACCACCGCCCCCCACCATACTGTGTGATTGAGTTGCGGACCCAGACGACGCACCGCCAGCTGTATTGGACTGTGTGGGTGGTGACGGGGCCATTTGTGATGCCGTGACTGTTGCATTATTGGGCGCTTGCGGATGTTGGGCGGGGGGTGGTGGCGGCTGTGGTTGACTTAACTGATACGGATAGTAGGCTAACTGCGGATGATGATGTGGTTGCTGTTGCTGCTGCTGCTGTTGCTGTTGTTGCTGCTGCTGCGACTGTTGTTGATGTTGCTGATGCTGTTGATGGGAATGCTGATGTGACTGATGGTGAGGGTGGTGGGAATGCGTTTGCTGGGGCGCTTGATGACCGTGATGTACGGACGGCGGTTGTTGTTGTTGCTGCTGTTGTGGTTGCGGCTGCTGCGGTTGTGGCGCGTGTGGATGGTGCGACTGGTGGTGCGATTGATGATGCGACTGGTGGTGATGTTGTTGCTGCTGCTGCTGATGCTGTTGATTTGGGCGTATTCCCTTCCCACCCCCTCCCGTTTGAAGGAACATAGGAGGATCTTTGAAAGACCTATTTTTACAACAACAAACACAATCCCAAATATCGACGAGAGTTGGCGTAAGTTGAGGTGAAACATATGATGAGCACAATGAGGAATTGATAATGATTTTTGTCATGGATTTGAATTTGTTTTTGTTTTTTTTATGATTTCAGGATTAGAATTGTGGAAATTTGGCGGCAATTTTTTTAGTTTTTTTTTATAATTTTTTTGTTTAAATTTTTGTTTTGGGTTTTTGTTTATTTCGCGTTTGCATAATGAGTTGCGTGTTCATATTACATTGTTTTTTTTATTGATTGTAGGAATTTTTGTTTGAATTGCAAGCAGTAATAAAAGAGAACAAATACAAACAATCGTATGTTAGTGACAATATCTTATGATTTACGAGAAGCATGATGTTAAAAGACGGTAAAGTGTATTTTTGCTGTCGCTAGTATGGCTACTTATTATGATTTCGAATCGTTTTGAAACGGACTAACTACAAAAGCAACTAATGACGACTAGCTTTACATACATGCAAACATTTGTTCAAGCAAGAATCGATTTCACAAATAGTTTTAAAAATATAGATCATAATCGATGGACTTTTGATTGTACTCTAATCTTTTCGCATTGTAATATAAGTATAAGAAAAAACTAAATAAAAAAATAATTAATATTGAATAAAAATATAAAAATTTCATTTTGTGTTATTATTGTTATTTTTGGAATAATTTTACATTTTTCAATTTCTAAAGTGTACTAAATAATACTAAAGTAATTGGACTATTCGTTGTTTTCTATTTGTTGAATAAAGAACAGTTCCAATAGATGCACTTTGCTTGGAAAAATTCGCAATTTGTATTTAAAAAAGTTAATTACAAAGTAAATACATGCGCCAAACAAAGTTTAATTACAAATATTATATTATTGTATAAGGAAAGAACACACAGCAAAGTCAAATGCATTTAAAATAGATACACAAGGATTGCAAGGGATACGTACATGCGCTGACACAAACATATACATAATACAAAACGATATTTTAAGGAAGGTGATTATAAGAGAAATAATACAAAAACAAAAAAAAAATGTGAAGTTATCTTGTCAAATAAAAAAGTATTCCACACACAACAACTCGATTTTGATATGGCAGCAATTTGCTAAAGTGGTTGATCTAAAACATTTGTTGGGATATTGTAGCGTCTTGGTAATAATCCACAATAAATTTCTTAAAGATACCTTGTCATATAAAAAAGTTTTCCATTCAAGAATTTGATTCTTATCGCTCAGTTTGTATGGCAGTTATATCTTATAGTGGACCGGTATCGGTTTCGACAAGTGACCCGCTTTCTGGGAGGACTGGGAGAACAAAAACTGAGACTGAATTCGTTACGCTGATCACATACATATGTATGTATATATTTATGTTATACAAGCTTCGTGCCTTGTTAAAGGTTTAAATATTAAGATAATATATACATTTGGCATTTGTTGTTTATTGGGCCCATTAAAGTTTTTTCTCAGGAAAATTATTATTGCGGACCAGGCGGCCAAAAAATAGACAATACTTGATTTGCCCAGGTCCTTGCAGGTGACTGAAGAAACTGTCGAATCAACCAACTCATTAAAACATTCAGAGGCTCTTGAACATAGTATACATAACACCATGCCCTGCCAGAAGTATCTTGTAAACAATATTTAAAAGAAGTCTCCTAAATCACTGACGCCATTCGATTTTATAACCAATAGTTCCTTAAATATTCACTTAAAAATTTACTCAAACTCTTAAATATTCTGTTCCCCTGGTACTTGCATGCATATACATACATACATATGTATGTATATACAAAATGTATACAGTAAATTCAATTGTTGAAACTATTTGTGTGAAAATCTTAAATAATGATGTCATACACACTTATAATAGCATTTGAGTAGTGTAACGTCGTTAGATAATTCAGTAATTGATACCGGGCACATGAACTCTTCCAAATGCTTATCACCGCATGAAATAAAATAGCAAAACAAAGCAAAAACTTAAAACTTTTATGAATTTGCTTCTTCATTGTTAATATGTACGAACATAGATATGTTTTATGCAATATATTGTTTGTAATAGATTATATGCTGTCACTTCGGTGTTTGTTGACATACAACAGGTGTTTTTGCTGACCAATCAATTGGTTCAATAAAGTCGGTATAAGCAAAACATTTGAGCGTGCGTTTCCCATTAGCGTTGATAAACTTTTACAAGCATTAAAACTGATTTTAGCGCATTTATAATGTCAATCGAAAGACTAATATAACTAAAGTACGTTTGAAATCATTAACATCACCTTGAAGCCAATGCGTGTGGGTGGCCGTTGTGCCATTTTCGGCACATAACAAAAATATTGTATTATTAATATAAACATATGTACAAACATACATCAATATAGCGTTTAAAGAACACTTGCGCTTGCTTCGCAAAGGCAGAGTTGAGTGGCCACTTACAAACATACGCACATACATGCATATGTATAAATCGTCTCATCACCATTCATTATTACAATTAGTCATTCAACATTTTACTGTGTTTCTTTGTTCGCTTAAGTACAAAAGGCAAATAAAACGATGAAGGAGTGTATAGTATTCTTTCACATTTATTTTGTGTAAATATAGTGAGCAAACTACGGGGTGTTTCCAATTTTTGGCCTACTTAATTTTATGCGCCAAATTTTTATGCTTTCTTGTCAATTTATTTTGCGTGCAGCAAACAAAACAAACTGCATTCCAGGCATAACTGATAGCAGGGAAATAATGTGGCACAAGGTAACGTGTTTTGGGAACGTGGCACCCGGAAGACAGGTTACTAATAGCTATATTACGAGGCATATGCTAGACGTAGACACGCTTACCATACTTACATATGAATGTACACACAGATTGTAAGTAAGGATTAATAATGCTAGAAATGCGATTGAGCTTGGTGTTTGACACTGAGCACGGGCCATTTTATTTTTTACTCAGTTATAACCGCTTTTAAAACACAAAAACCTATATCTTCTGAATTCATATCATATTTACAACCATGGAAATATTTTTATATTAAAAATCTCACAATAATAAGTTGTTCATAATAAAAACCCATTCCCACTGCTTTGTGAAGTGACAAGTGTTCATAATTTTTTTATTTTGACAAATTCAAAAGTCAAAACAAAATGACTTCGATAAAAGGGAATAGGCAAGAGGATAGTAGTGGCAAATGTTTAAAATCAATAACAAGAATAATAGCGAATATACAGGTAGGCAAACAACTAAACGACCTACCAGATGTAAGAATTCCTTCATTGACAGGATGGTCAGATTATGTTTGTACGAACACACATGCACACGCATGCAATTTCGATTGATCAATTCAGGAATGTGTTATTTATAAATACAAAAAAGGCAACAACAAACCTACATACGTGAGGTAGTTGGCAAAATACTAAACAAAACTCTAGCAACAAACAAATTTAAATGATATATTTTATTTACTAAATGTAAGTATCAGCGAATATGCTTGTACGCCATTTATGTGACATTAAAGGATCTACATAAATTCAAATTTATTCACGAACTAATATTTCCAAATCTTTGGCAACTGGGAGAAAGGAGTTAAGAGTTTTTAGGAATATTTACTTTTATAATACATACACACTAAATAACAAAAACTATAACATTAGTACATGTATGCTAGTTAATCATGTTTGCCGACTTACCGCTTCCTTTGTTGTTGCTGCGTCTTTTATGATTAATATTTGGTACAATTCGTAGTTAAATCTTAAGACAGGTAGTTGCTTGGGTAGCCTTCAAGAATACCTGCGTTAATAGGCTATGTTTGGCAGTCAACTGCCAAATATACCTTTTCACTTCACGGCTACAAAGGTGCCTTTTCACTTTTAGGTATGTAAAGTCCTTTAATTTTTCGCGAATACGTGTTTAGAAGCAAATGATTTTTATTCTAATATTTGTATTTTTAATTCGCTTATGTTTATTTGAATGTTTTTTTTTTTTTAATTGATCGTTTGTCACAAGTGTATTGCAAATTTATTTTGCAAGTTTTTCACTATTCTAAACTTTCTTTCTTCCTTTATTTTTTACAAATATTTCTATGTAAAAAATTTTGGTTTGGTTTTATTATGTTTATTACTTTTTTTTGCCTTTTTATGTTACAATAAAATGTTTTATTGATGAACAAGTTTGGACGACAAATTTTTTTGTCGCCTTTGCGACAATTTCGCAAAAGTAACGGTCACGATTTTTCTGTTCCTATTTGTGTTTTTCTATTCTGTTTTGATTTCTTTTGAACTGCAAAAAACAAATATTTAATTCATTTCAAATAGCTATACAGCAAAAACAATTTGCACACAAATTCCAGGTAAATTCCTTCCGTTAACACAATGAGTACACTACGAACGAATGTGAATGACACAAAAAAAGCAACAAAGCGAAAGTTGTTCAAAACGTAAATTCGCAAAAAAAAAGTGCAAGTATCAACGACACGGACCGGCGAAGACTGTGCTGCTGCTCAGACATCAACGGCGATGAAGGCGGCACAAATGCACGCACAAGCCGCGAAATGTAAACTCAAAACACACAAAACGCTATATTGCACAAAATAAAGAATCGACAAAAACACCCACGAAAAACAATTCGAACGAGGAGAATGTAATCGAGAACAATAAAAAAACAACCCAAAAGCTAAACTGAACTAAACGAAACAAAGCGGAAGAAGGAAGAAACGGCAAAAAAATGCAAAATTTTTAAGTTGTCTTGTGATTTTTGATGTAAACTATTTTTCCCCAAAAAAAGGAAAATGAAAAGTTTTCAAATTTGATATTTAAAACGAAACAAACATGTTAGCAAAAATTTCTGAAGCGAAACTCAGCTACGGTTAGTCGCTTCGGTTACAGCCAATACTCGTAAAACTTATTAATGCCCGCGCCCCATTTCCTCCTTCTTCTTCTTAAACTAAATGCTCCACAAGCACTCCTTTCACGTAGCCACACAGAAAATTTTCATTTCGAACAATATTTTGCCAAATTTGCACACACTATGAAAACACAGCGACTCCCGATTAAGTTTTCTTACTTTTGTATAGATTTTACAAATAAATTTGTAAAATTTAAGGTATTTTATGCTTTTTTCACATAACACGAAAAATCACATCAACGCGCACGCAACGAAGCGACGTGGAATGGAAGAAAAACCAAAGTGTAATGCAAAAATAACAGTGAATCCCATCGACTAGTGTTGCCAGAATAAAAGCACAGGAGAGGGTAAAAAAAAATTGGAAGCTATCGATATTGACCCATACGAGTTATGTTGATGTATTTGCGTTCATTAAATGTGTATTAGTTTTAATTAAAAGCTTTGCATATTTGTTCATTTATTCTGCTTTACTCTGAAATATTTAAGGAAAATCAATTTTTATTTATTTATTATAGAAGCTTTTAAAATTATGATAACACACTCCTCTTATCAGTGGGGTTTGCTTATGGCAATAGCAACACTGCTGTGGAGTGTAGCCGTAGTTCCACAACAGTTGTCGTTATCTAAATGTGGAAGAAAAAGCATATGAAAATAAATTTGCGGTTGGTGTCTTGGCTAAATGGTCTACAGATGGTGCTGTCACATCGAAGTGACACTAAACGGTTCATGGAGAATTGGAATGTATAGTGTGGTATGTAAGAAGAATTAAAAACTATTTCACCATCGAAGTTATCGTACGATAATGATTTTACGTTCTTGGGATAACTAAATTCACACAACTATGGTGTATAAAACAATAAATGTCAAATATTGCGCCAAAATATCACAATTTTTGACAATTTTGACTGATTAGTGCAATAATTCTTTTCCGGTGCCGATTTATTATTAGATATGAAAGTGCAAGCGTTTCTCGTTGAGAATTCAGAGGCGTGGTGATTCCGGCTGTGGTCAAAGTGGTACCGGTTTTAAACATAATAAGTTTGAAGCAAAAGACAGAAATCTTCATATTGTAAGTACTTTGTATTATTTTATTGGTAAGCAAGAAATGTTTAAGGATTAAACTTGAAATTTAGGCAAGTGAATTGGGAAATTCGTGAAATATGGGTATTCAGAACCTCAAGCAAAATATATGGGTCTTACCTGTTTTATTGAGGAAAGTAATATCAAAGATTGTCAGCTGTTGACAGCACGGAAAAAAGAGGTGCTACTTTTTTTAATAAATTACTTTTTGCTGCTTTAAAAATATGGTGTAAAATCGACGAAGTTACGAGTATTTTTATACCTTACTTTTAACGGTTTCGATCAGATTCCAAAGCGTTTTCCCTACATCTCACGTGTCCTAAGTCAGTGCCTTTCATATTTTCAAAACTGCTGCACCGCTTGTTCTGAAATTTCGAATACTTTTTCTGTTGATAATTTACGAATATGCGTTTGAGAATTATTTTAATTTTTTTTTTATTTTGCTATAAAAAATTGGTAAATTTTTTCGCCAAAAAATCAACTCTTCCTTTAAAATTCCAAAAAATTGCAGAACTAAAGATAACTATTATCTAAACAATGTACCTTAATACTGTATTTCGAATGTTCCAGCACTAGGGTATGAGAGACATTTCAATCTTACTTTTATTCCAGAACGAAACGTCGGCTACGTGAACAAAACGAAATACAAACGACGATAAATTGCCAGAATTAACTTCTTATTCTTTATTGGCGTAAATACCGCTTACTGGAGATTCCAAGAGATTCCAAGGTCCTTCTCCATCTGGTATTTCCAACGGAGTAGAGGTCTTCCTTTTTCTTTGCTTCCTCCGGCGGACACTGTGTCTAATACTCTCATAGGTGGAGTGTTTTCATCCATTCGGACGACATGACCTGGCCAGCGTAATTCGCTGCACTATATCAATGTCGTCGTATATCTCGTACAGCTCATCATTCCATCGAATGCGATATTCGCCGTGGCCAATGCGCAAAGGACCATAAATCTTTCGCAGAATTTTTCTCTCGAAAACTCGTAACGCCGACTTATCGGATGTTGTCATCGTCCATGCCTCTGCACCATTTAGCAGGACAGGAATAATGAGTGACTTATAGAGTTTTGTTTTTGTTCGTCGAGAGAGGACTTTACTTTTCAATTGCCTACCTGTTGGAAAGAGTTATTCTGCGTTTAATTTTAAGGCTGACGTTGTTGTTGGTGTTAATGCTGGTTACAAGATAGACAAAATTATTTACGACTTCAAAGTTATGACTGTCAACTGGGAGCCCGGTCGCGAGTGCGACGACTGTTTGTTTGATGACAGGAGATGTTTCATCTTACTCTCGTTCACTGCCAGACCCATTTGCTTTGCTTTCTTATTCATTCTGAAGAAAGCAGAACTAACGGCGCGATTGTTAAGGCCATTGACATCAATATCATCAGCATACGCCAGCTGTACAGCTGTATAAAATATTGTACCTTCTCGGTTTAGTTCTGCTGCTCGAATTATCCTCTCCGGCAGTAGAGTGAAAAAGTCGCACGAAAGGGAGTCGCCTTGTCTGAAACCACGTTTGGTATGGAAGGGCTCGGAGAGGTCCTTCCCGATCCTGAGCTTTTGGTGTTGCTCAACGTCAGTTTACACAGCCGTATTAATTTTGCGGGGATACACAATTCAGACATCGCGGCAATAAGGCAGCTCCTTTTCGTGCTATCAAAAGCAGCTTTGAAAGCGACGAAACGGTGATGTGTGTCGATTCTCTTCTCACAGGTCTTTTCCAAGATTTGGCGCATGGTGAATATCTGGTCGGTTGTTGATTTTCCAGGTCTAAAGCCACACTGATCAGTTTGTTGACGGTGGACTTTAATCTTTCACACAAAACGCTCGGTAGAACCTTATACTCGATGTTGAGAAGGTTTATCCCACGGTAGTTGGCACAGATTGTGAGGCCACTCTTTTTGTTCATTGGGTAGAGAAAACTTAAATTTCAATCGTCGGGCATGTTTGATAAGGAGCCTGCATCAGCTTCTTTGTAGAATATGGTCACAAAGAAGCGGATGCAAACCATTGGCCCCGCCGCTTTGCTGTTCTTCAGACGCGTAATTGCTATTCGAACTTCTTCATGGTCAGTCAATGGAACGTCTGCTCCATCCGCATAGGGATCGCCTCAATAGCTGCCAGCAGGATAATGGAAGTTATCAGTGCGCTGGGCCTATGTGATTCGTTGAGACAGAGGTAACGGTACAATAGACCTTATGACACATGCTCATTTTATTTCTATCTATCTATCCAGGGGACATCTTAGACAACATTATAGGATAAGAATCCTGACATTTCGGGGACAACATTAAAATCGTCATTTGAAAGTATTATAAATCTTCAAGTAAGGAAATTTTTAAATCTAAAACCGCGCCCATTAAAGCACAGTGAATGATTTTCAACTTAAACATACATTACGTTTTTATTCCTGGTATAATTAACGGTTAGATTGAATTGGAATGGTGCATGTTTCCAAAATTTTATTATCAAATGATATTTAATCTTAAATTTTATTTCATTAAAACTTTCACCAAAATTAAATAACGAATTAAACAACAAATTGCTTTTCAGCAACAATTAATAAATATGCATATATATGTATACATACATAATGTATATACTATCAAAAATGTCAATTTTTACGATAAAGTTGTGTGCTGCCAGATTGCAACCATGGTGTTGCCAAATCACGAAATCACGACGGGGTGAGTTAATTTAGCCATGTCGGTCTGTCTGCATATACGAGAACTACTAGTCCCTTAGTTTATGAGATATCGTTCTGAAATTTACCACACGTTCTCTTCTCTCCAAGAAGCTGCTCATATGTCCGAACCACCGATATCGATCCACCATAGCATATATAGCATGCCGTACAAACCGAACGATCAAAATCAAATTCTTGTATGAAAACTTGTTTAGCTAAAGAGTGATCCATTGCGAGGTTCCTTACATCATTCGAAAGAATATTCTTTGGCATTTATTTTTTGAAGATTATCCTTTTCAAATGTTGGACGCGGCTACGTCTCAGATGGTTCATCCGTTGAGTCCAATTTTCGATGACTCGTTCGAGCATTTTGACTGGCAACTGGCGAATAACTCGCGCGTTGTTTTGCTCCAAAGCTTCAATCGAAGCGGAATAGTTCGCATGGACTTTCGACTTTAAATATCCTTTCAGGAAAAAGTCTAACGGTGTGATATTACACGATCTTGGTGAACAATCTACTTGCCCAATACATGAAATTATCTGCTCACCGAAGGATTCTCTCAACAAATCCATTGATTGTTGCGATGTGTGTGAAGTGGCGTCGTCTTGTTGAAATCAAATGTCACCGAGATCACGAGCTTCAATTTCAGGCATCAAATAGTCGGTTGTCATGGCGGTTACTTTTTCAGCGGCATAATTTTTGAAAAAATATGGACCGATGATTCCACTGAGCCACAAACCACACCAAACCGTTGTTTTTTTCTGGCTGAAATGGAATCTCTTCAAGTTGCTCTTCCTCCCAAATGTGGCAATTTTGCTCGTTTACATACCCATTGAGCTAGAAATGGGCCTCATCGCTGAACAAAATTTGTCACAAAAACGTCAAATCTTTTGGGAATTTTCAAGAGCCCACAGAGCGAAGCAATGTCGCTTGGGAAGGTCGATTAGCTTCAGTTCTTGCACAAATTGTATTTTGACTTTCCATACATCAGTCCGTGTTGCTGCGAACGGCACCGAATCGACGGTCTTCGTGTACACTCTCAGCTACGGCTGCTATATTTTCTTAACTGCGTGCTGGACCTGGTCTACTCGGTCGAATATTATCCAAATGAATGTTGGGTCTGAAGATAGGTGATGGTGTTGCGAATAGGACGCTCGGTAGGCCAATTATGTTGACTATAAGTTGAGCGAAGCGCCCGAAACACATTCTTTACAGAACGTGAATTTTCCTAATGAAGTTGAACGATTTTTAAACGTTTGTCAGACGTAAGTCTTTCCATGCTGAAATGCCAAACAATACCAAACAAAACTAACACGACAACTTGACACGACTCATGCGTGATCTGTCAAAAAAAAACTGTTCGAAAAAGTACCTCTACTTCAATCATCCGTTATAATATCTGAAACAAACTGAACGCTCCAATTCAATTACTTGTAAGGAAATTTTTTTTTTAATCTATTTTCCCGAATTTCGGAATAGATATCCAAAATTTTATCTGGCCAAGGGCTGATATTTTGACGATTTAACCTGTTGTTTTTATACCCTGAACAGGGTATATTAATTTTGTCACGAAGTTCGTAACACTCAGAAGGAACCGTCGGAGACACTATAAAGTATATATAGAAATGATCAGGATCTTGAGCTGAGTCGATTTAGCCATGTTCGTCTGTCTGTCTGTTTGTGTCCCTGTATATATACGAACTAGGCCCTCAGTTTTTAAGATAGCGTTTTGAAATTTTGAAAACATCATTTTCTCTACAAGAAGCTGCTCATTTGTCGGAACTGCCGATATCGGATCACTATAACATATAGCTGCCATACAAACTGAACGATCGGAATCAAGTTCTTGTATGGAAAACTTTCACATTGGACAATGTATCTTCACAAAAGTTGGCACAGATCAATTTTTAGGGCAACGATGTAATCTCCGAAGAAAGTGTTCAGATCGGCTTACTATAGCATATAGCTGCCATACAAACTGAATTATCGAAATCAAATGCTTGCATGGGAAACTTTCTTATTTGTCGATATATCTTCACGTAATTTGGTATGAGTTATTGTTCATAGAAATAATGTAATATCGGAAGAAATTGTTCAGATCGGCTCACTATAGCATATAGCATCCATAAAAACCGAATAATCGGATTCAAATGCTTCCATGCAAGCTCATTATCTATCTCATTTGACGATATATTCTTTATTAAATAACCTTAATGTTTCTAGCAAACAACCTGGCTAAAAAGAACTAGTAAAATGTTTTCCTTTGGATGAAAACCGCTGGCCGGTTACGTATTTAGATTTACTTAAACACATAGTTACTAAAAGAAATGCACATGTGAAGGGTATATTAGCTTCGGTGCAGCCGAAGCTAACGTTATTTTATACTCTCGCAACAAAGTTGCTAAGGAGATTATTATAGTTTTGTTCACATAACGGTTGTTTGTAAGTCCTAAAACTAAAAAAGCTAGATATAGGGTTATATATACCAAAGTGATCAGGGTGACGAGTAGAGTTGAAATCCGGATGTCTGTCTGTCCGTCCGTCCGTCTGTCCGTCCGTGCAAGCTGTAACTTGAGTAAAAATTGAGATATCATGATACTTGGCTGCATAAGAAGGTTAAGTTCGAAGATGGGCAAAATCGGCCCACTGCCACGCCCACAAAATGGCGAAAACCGAAAACCTATAAAGTGTCATAACTAAGCCATAAATAAATATATTTAAGTGAAATTTGGCACAAAGGATCGCATTAAGGAGGGGCATATTTGGACGTAATTTTTTTGGAAAAGTGGCCCCTCCCCCTACTAAGTTTTTTGTACATATCTCGGAAACTACTATGGCTATGTCAACCAAACTCTACAGAGTCGTTTCCTTCAGGCATTTCCATATACAGTTCACAAATGAAAGAAATCGGATAATAACCACGCCCACCTCCCATACAAAGGTTATGTTGAAAATCACTAAAAGTGCGTTAACGGACTAACAAAAAACGTCAGAAACACAAAATCTTACGGAAGAAATGGCCGAAGGAAGCTGTACCCAGGCTTTTTTTAAAAATTGAAAATGGGCGTGGCGTCACCCACTTATGGACCAAAAACCATATCTCAGGAACTACTAGACCGATTTCAATGAAATTCGGTATATAATATTTTCTTAACACCCTGATGACTTGTACGAAATATGGGTGAAATCGGCTCACAACCACGCCTTCTTCCAATATAACGCTATTTTGAATTCCATCTGATGCCTTCTCTGTATAATATGTACATTAGGAACCAATGACGATAGCGGAATAAAACTTTACACAAATACGGTATTTGAAAAATATGTAAATGACGGATAATGAAATCTCGATTATCACTTTATCATGCGAGAGTATAAAATGTTCGGTGACACCCGAACTTAGCTCTTCCTTACTTGTTTCTTGTTTTTTTAGTTGTTTTAACGGCAGAATTCTTCCAAGTTGACAGTTCTTGACCGGAAGAAAAGTCCGGTGCTACAATACCTGAACATATTGTTCAGAATGAACTGCTATAGCATATAGCTGTCATAAAAACCGATCGTTCAAAATCAATATAAAGATCCTTTTATACCCTTTTATGCCATAAAAAATGCGCCTGTGAAGGGTATTGTAGCTGCGTGTGCCCGAAGGCAACATTTTTTCTTGTTTTTAATATATCGTATCTGATGACATTTTTTCATTTAAATACTAAAACGATATCAACGCTCACCAAGTTCATTTTAATATTCTTTATTGTCATATTAAAGATTATGGCGACTTTCAGTTCAACCAAGACGATATTTCTTTAAACAAACTCTATTGTATTTAGAGGTAAACACGTTAATATCTGAAATGAATTTCAATTTCAAGGATTTCCGAAAGTTTCTTCTAGCATTTGTTGCTTTGAGACAGCTTTTCAAGAGCATTTTGTTTGTTTATACACTTAATAAGTCGCACTTTACACAAATTGTTCCAAAAAATACGCAAAACAAATTTTTTGTTGTTATTTTGGGTTGTTAATTTTTTTTTTTAATTTCGGTTTTAACTTTCTCAACCATCAGCAGTTCACACCAAACAAAAAATATTTAATCCTTCATAATTGCATTTTACCACAATTCTCCGCTATACTTTGGTCCATTGTTGGAAATTTGCCTAAAATGAAAAATTTTCATAACATTGTTATGAAGAAAAAAGTAGTATAAACATTGTGCCCCTGTGTGTATGCTAAGCTATGCAAAGTAACCACCAGCGAGTCCTCTGTGTACGCCACACTGCGCCGCCCAGCAGCTGTGCGCACGTCCTGTCACCGCGACGAGCAGTTTGCGAATGTGTTTAGCCGGCGAGCATTTTCCGCCATGGAGTCTAGCGCTGGTGGAAAGTCCGCCCACTTCAGTGGCGCTTATGTACTGCGCTCAATACATAAGTACACACACACAGACACCTAAAAACTCATTTCTGCATACACCTGCGCAGAGCAACACTTCCATGTCCATATATGTATGAGTGGCTGTGTGTGCGTACTCACTCTTTTCCATCGCATTTACCACAGCCCCGGTGCTGGCGTCCATTGGCACTCCGTGACATGCGCTCAATGCCGCACAAATTCCTGCTGCCGCCTTTCTCCTCCTTACGCTCGCTTTTATGGCTGCACTGCTCAC
This sequence comes from Bactrocera tryoni, assembly GCF_016617805.1. Taxonomy (NCBI): domain Eukaryota; kingdom Metazoa; phylum Arthropoda; class Insecta; order Diptera; family Tephritidae; genus Bactrocera; species Bactrocera tryoni. Next base: position 49,202,854 of record NC_052499.1, read on the forward strand.
TGCGGTTGGCTGTTCTCGGCGAAGCTGGAAACACTATGTGCGTGCATGTGTATGTGTGCTACTGCGCGCTGACTTTCGGTGGACACCCTGTATTTCGTGAAAGCTTTTTACGCGACTTCTGCAGCCCTCGATTCATAGACGTAGTAAAATCTTGCCGAATAATGCCGGATGCATTGAAATGTGGACGCGAAGCCATCGAAAGTGTACAATTTTACAATGCACTTCTTTGTGCGCTTTCTGCCAATGAATGTGTGCGGGATTTTGCTGCGTTTTTGTCAGTGTGGTGAACTTCCAAGAATCTAATTTCCCGTCAGCATGAAGGCTCTTCTTTCGCTTCTCTGATTAGTGAAAGGGAGTTTCTTATGAGTCGCTAGTTCATAAGAAACACCCTGAAACTATTTTTTTGGAATCGTTAATAGTAATTACAAACGTTTGTTGATGTGGGACAAACACTATAATTTGTGAATCCAATAAGCCCTAGAAAATCTCACATACAAGAATATAACTTTGCTTGGAAGGTTAGATTAATAGCCCTAAACATCTAAAGAAAGGAGCAGGAGGAGTCTGTAATTACCTCCATAAGCTTAGAGGATTACAGTCGCATTCGCTTCGGTGATGCTTGAGCCTTGATTTGTCTAGTCACTCGAAGGAATCGCTAAGCAGAACTTCCTCGATTTTACACCGCCGATTAAACGTATACATAAGTATAGGATAATTTATCGTCAAATTTCGACTCGACTTTGCTACCATGTGTGGGAAAATTCGGTTTCCGAGACACCTTCAAGACACTTCTTGATAAAAAGAGCGCCATCTTGTCTATATTAAAGTATAATTAATGCGAGGAGGGGCATTGACTAGTATCTAAAATGGTCAAATGGGCTTGGTGTTGCGAAAGCAAAGCTTATTCTGCTCAAACGCTTACGTCATATACTGTATACCCTATTCATTACGAACAAGGATCTGACGGCCGACAAAAGTGATATAATCTGCGAAGATGAAATACTTCATCCCTGCCAGCCTACAGACAATACTAAGCCGCAGGATCCAAGGTCTCGATAACAGAAACCATAATACACCAGGAATGAGTTCCATATTCCACCTAAGCACTATGGTAATACAAATATCTCTAGTATATAAATTTACCAACAAATCTAAAAACGATCTAATGTCCATTTAGAAGAGATATTTTTTTTTGATTTAGTTATCTTGCGTTATGCGCTAGAGTTCTGAGGAAATACATGACTCGAAAAAATATTGAATTTTAGTTGTATTACTTTTTCTTCGTCTTTATTGGCGTAGACACCGCTTACGTGGTTATAGCGGAGAATACAACAGCGTTCCTCCTTCCTCGGCTTACCCAGGCGGGTATTGTGTCGAATACTCTCAGAGCTGGAGTGTTTTCATCCATTTGAACGACATTACCTAGCCACCGTAGCCGCTGTCTCTTAATTCGCTGAACTATTTCATTGTCGTCTGCGGCATTCGCCGTTCCCAATGCGCAAAGGACCATACATCTTATGCAGAATCTTTCTCTTGAAAACACGTAACGCGTTTTTCTGCGTTGTATTTCGAGGCTCACATTGTTGTAGGTGTTAATGCTGTTTCAAGACAGACGCAAATATCTACGACTCTGATGTTATGACTGTCTACAGAGACGTGGGAGCCTAGTCGCGAGTGCAACGACCCATTTGCTTCGTTTCCTTATCCATCGGATCGGATCATCGAAGATTGCATCTTCTTTATCCAGGTCTGCAGCTTGAATTATTTTCTCCAGCAGTCGATTGAAGAAGTCGCAAGATATAGAGTCCTTCCCAAGGGGTATTTTCGAAGGTTTAGCGCATGGTGAATATCTGGTCGGTTGTTGATTTTCCCGATCTAAAGCCACACTGATAAGGTCCAATCAGTTTGTTGACAGTGGGCTTTTATCTTTCACTCAACACGCTTGATAGAACCTTATATGCGATGTTGAGCAGGCTTATCCCAAGGTAGTTGGCGCAGATTGTGGGGACTCCCTTTTTGTTCATTGTGCAAAGCACACTTCAATTCCAATCGTTGAGCATACTTTCGTCCGATCATATTTTACAAGGAAGCTGATGCATGCTCCTTATCAATTCTTCGCCGCCGTGTTTGAATAGCTCGGCCGGCAATCCATCGGCCCCCGCCGCTTTGTTGTTCTTCAGACGTGTAATTACTATTCGAACTTCTTCATGGTCAGTTAATGGAACGTCTACTCCATCGTCGTCGATTGAAGAAACGGGTTCACCATCTCCTGGTGTTATCTTTTCACGGCCATTTACCAGGTTGGAGAAGTGTTCCCGCTATAATTTTAGTATGCTCTGGGCATCAGTCACTAGATCACCTCTGGGAGTCCTACAAGAGTATGCTCCGGTCTTGAAGCCTTTTGTTAATCGCAGTATTTTTCGTGGAACTTTCGAGCAGCTTGTCAAGCTCTTCGCACTCTCACATTTCGGTCTCTCTCTTTTTTTTTGTCTGCAAATACGTCTTGCTTTCCTCTTCAGCTCTCGGTATCTATCCCATCCCAAATTCAAAATTCTCTTACTTGATAAAAAACATCAGAGAAACGTTGGACCATACACATATATGATATTTAAATACACATTTGTATGAAAACATTTAGTTAACCAGCGATTTGTGTTTGCTTGATGAAACAAATAAAACTACAACACAAAAGCAAAAACATCGGCAAAATCTTCATCAGCTTCATCACTGCAGTTAGAACTTTTGGGGTCCCATTTATCTTTTTGTGGCGACGGCGCTGTCATTGTAGTTAGCTTTAGCTTTCTGATAGTTTTCTGGCTAAAGCTGTGGCTTACACACACACACATATACATGTATATATACATACGTACAATCCCAAAAAGATGCCAACGCAATATACCGCAGGCTAATGTACTTAGCGCTTAAAACTTACCGCGCTGCATAAATAACGGAGTACAAAAACAATTTAAAAAGATTTTATTTATAACTGGGATGAAGCGACCGAAACTCTTTGGCGCACCACAAAAACGAAGGTGCAAACGAATATAAAATGTACAAAGAGTTAAGCCAAACATTTGAAAGGTAAAAACAAAAAAGTGACACAAAAAGATGATGAAAGCTTATAAGCAAAAAATTAATTTAAAACACACAGAATCAAGGGTGTGAGTGTATTTTTAGTGAGTTCATTCATATTAGCAGAAGTATGTATTTGCACACACACATACAATCATATCCAAAAACATTTGTAAGTGTTAGTTGGGAACCCAGGTGGCTCATAATTTGTGTGCTCATGCCATTTGTACAATCAGAGATATTTAATATACAGTTATGTTTGCATAAACATGTGTGGAGTTCCACATCTGAGCGTGTGTAGTTCATATGTATGTATATAAATATAGATATATCGGTTAATATGTGTGCTCCGTCGTTGGCTACTGTTCATTTATGATTTGTTGCTTCTGCGCTTCCTTATACTCTCGCAACATGTTGCATGGAGTACAAAGGCTTTGTGCACTTAAATGTTGTTTGTAGAATTTTACCAAAGTCGATAATAGAAAATATAGAGTTATAACATCTGATCAAATTTGACCCAGACTGGCAAAAACAAAACGTACATTTTCACGTATTTTAATAAAAATATGTACTGTGGCAGCTCGACACCTAAGCCAATGCAAGCATGTCAACGTCAATCAAATTTTCTATACCCTTGTTATAAGACCCGGCTGGAAAGGTCTTCAGCGCTTTTAACGATTCAAAGGAGCATCAGTCGCTAGATAATTAGACAATTTCGACGTCTTATTATAAACCCAAGTCTCTTCAGCGGCGTTTTTGCGAAAGACTTATGTACAAGTTTTGGTACGAGTCATGCATTGACACGCTTAAGGGCGTATTCGGGTTTAGAAATTCGAAAAATCGATTTTTTTTTTGCATATTTTTATAATATAACCCTTTAAGAAAATGTCCTTAAGAAGATTTTTTGGAAATTTAAATTATTTTCCGAGTTACAGCTTACATTTTGTGACTCCGACTCCGACTCTGACTGCGCGCGACTAGTTCTTAGACTTTAAACTCGTTTTTCTCATAACTACTTTTCTTGAAACGGTGTGCATGATATCTCAAGTTCTACTCAACCGATTCACATGAAATTTTACACAGAGCTTTCTTATACATATGTACATTATAGCATGGCATTACGAAGAGCTTTCGAAAGAATTTTTTTTTATTTTTAAAACTTTTTTTCAAACCTCCACCATTTTTTAAATTTTTTTTTTTCAAAAACGTTTCACAGTGCGATAACTACCATTTTACTCTTCACGGGTTTCGCATAAATTTCCATTTTAGGTCACGGAAAGGATTTATATCCTGCACACCAGGACAAGCCATTGTTTCATTAGTCTCTACTTCGCCGACCTTCAGTTTTTTTCAAATTTAATTTTTTTATATTATTTATGTTTTTTATTCTTAGAATATCAATAAAAAGCATGTAAAAAATGGATAATCAAAATAATTTTTGATTTTTTTTATTGCGTCAAAAAAAAGTACATAAAATTCGGGCTTCTAAACCAGAACACCTCCTTAATACCCAAAAAGGTACGTTGAGATCCCCTTATACATACATATCTCTGATGTCCAGCAACGTTTCTTTAACTTTTTTCGAGTTCATCGCCATTAACAGTGGTCGATGGATGACTCTCATGTGGCAAATTTTCGATGACTTCACGGCCTTCACTGAGTGCTTTGTGCCACTTAAACAATTCTGTTCTTGATAAATAAGACGATCCAAAATGCCTGTGGAATATTTTCAACGATTCCGTAGAAGTGAATATTAGTAAGCAATTAGTAGTAGAAAATTAGTAGTATTGAATCCAAAAAGGATAAGTAAGTTGTTTCACATATTGATTGATATCACAGTAAGAATAATCGATGAATTGGCCTATTGTGTTTTCAGGCAGTGTACGCATTTCGGGTCCCTACGGTATGATACACTGTAGGAGATATCGATAATGAGACCGCATGGTCTTTTAAAATTCTCGTCAAGCTCAGGCACTCTAAAGGCTAACTACTCCTGATGGACCTAGTAACTGAACTCCATCTGGTATCGCAAAGCACCAAAGCTGGTCTATGTCTAACCTAACCCATGTTACATTCCATCTTCTTAATTTATATCGGTAATTAAGTTTTAATGTTTATAGCGAAAAAGTCTTTTCGTATTTCTGATCAAATTTCAACAAATTTTTATTTATATTTAAATTTTTTTTTTATATTTATAATGAACTTTAATAATCCAAATATGTACCATTTTGGTCTACCCCTTTTTTGCCACTTTTCCGCTAGAGACACTATTCCATCAGTGTAAAACTTTTCTGGTTTCTTGGCGAGAAACTGCGACAAGTAATTTTCACAGTCTTCTTTTCAAACTAACTTTACACCATTAAGGGAGTTCTGCATTGACCGAAACTAATGAGAGTCCGATGGTGCAAGGTCAGGACTATATTGTGGATGCATCAAAACCTCTCTCCCAGTTTTTGCGGAGTCATCAAAGATGTGTGTGGTCTAGCATTGTCCTGATCGAAGACAAAACCCTTTCTGTTGATCAGTTTTTTACGATTACTTGCTTCAATATCATCAGTTGTTCACAGTAAAATATAGAATCAAGTCAATCGAGTGATTCCTTTTCAATCGCACCAAACACTAAGCATAACCTTTCAAGGCGTCAATCCTGGCTTTGCGACCATTTGTTGTGCTTCATCACGATTGAACCATGATCTTTTTCGCACATTATTGTTGTATTTGATCCACTTTTCGTCTTCTGTTACCATTCGCTTCAGAAATGGTTCGATTTCTTTCGTTTCAGCAAAGAATCGCAGATGTTAATTCGGACCATTAAATTTCTCACAGACAATTCATTTGGTACCCAAACATCGTGCTTTGTTTTGTAGCCAGCCTTTTTTAAATGGTTCAAAACCGTTTGATGATGACTGTTAAGTTCCTTAGCGATGTCATGGTTGCTTAAATGACGGTCCTGGTCAATCTTAGCCATAATATCCTCGACTTTTTCAACAATAGGTCGACCAGAGCGAAGTGCAGCTTTAAGATCGAAATCTCCAGAACGGAAGCAAGCGACTATTTTATTGTGCTACACGAACTGTTACAGCATTGTCTCCGTAAACTTCACAAATTTCATTGATGGCATTCTTCCTTTTTATATAAAAAATTTCAAAAGAGCGAATTTCTTCATTATTTTCAATCATTTTTGAACAGCTGTAACTTTTTTTCAATTTCCCCGAGCTTAAATTTTTTTTGGTTACGTGAATCTTAAAATCTCACCTTTCCAATACTATATGGTAAGACACAATGTGGTTGGTAGCACTGGAGATATACGACTGTAACGATATTTATTGGCAAAATACGAAAAGACTTTTTCGACTACCCACTATTTAAATAAGGCTGGAAACAAAAGGAAGTTCGGTGTGTGGGTGGGAGATAACGCAAAAAAATAGCTCATGGACGGAATTTCCAGCTTCAAATAGCTACTGAGTTGCAATTGAATCCAACTATTTTTTTAGTGGGTGATTACTGGTTATGGAAATTGGATTCCTTATGACAACGTCAAGCGAAAGCGGTCGCGCTTCAATTGCCATGAGCCGAGCCAGGATTGACTCTCTGGATGGAATTGCTAAGGTTTGATGGGATTAGTAGTACATCATCTACTACGAGCTGGTGCACTACGTTCAAACTCTGATTTGAATGTGTACCGTCCACATATGTACTCTCCACCCTATCGAAAGGAAGCAATTTCTCAGGAGCGACCAGGATTTGTGATCCATCAAGACAACGCCAGGACAGACACAACGATAGTGACATTAGCGCGTTAGAATCTCCGACATATCTTTGACGTATTATTTTGTTGCTGGAAAATTGGCATTAAGAGAAGCTTGCGAACATCGACTGCTTCAGTTTTTTGCCAATACCTAAAACTGAGAACTTCTATTGTAGTGTTTTTTAGAATTTAACTTCACAATGGCGCCTATTTGATCTCAATCGGATCATGCTTACTATGCTAAACAAAACCTTCAATTTAGTGCAAAATTATGAATATCGTCTTACTATATCTTATTTAATAATTGTACAGACATTTCGAGACATTTACACCACTAGCTCTACTACAATTTAGTAGAGCATTCAATTTCGGTTTCGGCTGAGCTTAAGCCTTTCTTAGTTGTTTTTGGCTTTTCGAAAAGAAAATATGTAATAACCACGGAAATAACAGTCAAAAATAGAAGAGCAACAAAAACACCGGCCACAGCAGCAGCATTAGCAGGTTGGACGATTAAGTTGAATTATGTTTTTTTTTCTCTGCGGCGCTGCATAGAAATTCTGCTGGCTGCTTTGCTTTGGAGTTAACGACTTTTTGTACTACGTGAATTTATTATTGTTGTTTGTTTATTACGTTTTGCTGTTATTATTTTTTTATTTTTTGCTGGAAGGGCATATGCAGCGCGCTGGAGCTTTTTTGGTGTGGAGCTCAACGCCGAATTCACCACACTTGCCTGGTGGCGGCAGCAGCACGAAAAGCGCCAACCAACAGAGCTTCGCAGCAGCGCTGCGCGCGTCTTCTCGCTGGGGGAGGCCAACTGGCGCTTGTGGTGAGCTTGACAAGTTGTTGTATTCGCAAGCGTTGTTGTTGTTGAAAATGTAGTGTAAGCTCAACGCTAACTGGTAATGACACTGCAGAGAGCAGCAAAGCGGCTGCGGCAACAGCAACAGCAACAGTTCCAGCAGCAGCAGCGACAGTGGCAGCACCAGCTTTGACTCCAGCGACATTTTGTATGGTGTGTTGGAATTACGGTATTCAGTCCGAGACCGAATTCCCTGACGAGCGTATTGGATATCGCGGCGTATGCGTAGCATCGTCATAGACGTTTTGCTAATTGAAAATTTTTGTGTTTCCTTTTTCATTTGCCTGCGCGCGTGTGTGTGTCTGTGTATGTAAACAGCAGCAAATTTAAGGAAAAAAGGTGAAAAATCATAATAGTTTTGGTTTTTTTCTGCAGCGCGGCCAGCAAAAATGCTGCAGAATTAATTAAGCAAAGGTGAAAAAAAAATTTTTTTGAACGCTGGCAAAAGTTTTTGTGAAAAAATCAATGATGAGCAACGAAATGGAGTGATAATCTGCGTTTGGTGAACACACTTTTTAAGTTTATGTTGAAAATTTTTGTTTAACGCATTGCGGAGCGTGGAATACTGCAAAGTGAAGGTGTAAATAGATATAAAATAAACGAAAAAGACATGGCAAAGTAAAAATATATACAAAACGATGAAAAATATTCGAGAGAGAGATGAAATATTAAAAAAAAAAAAATAAATAAATAAAATTAAAAATTAATTCGAAAAATTTTTGAAATCATGAAAAAATAAAAAAAAGTATATAAAAAGATTAAATATACCAACAAAAAAAAAATACAGAATATAATTGAAACCAACAAAAATCTGAAATTAAGTTATAACTGCAAACAAATGTGCAGAAAATAATTGAAACTAAAAAAATTGTGAAGTAATGTTAAATAAAAAAAAAATATTAAAAAAAATTATGATAAATATTAAAAAATAATTAAAGCGAATAACTAAAACAATAACCAAAAAATAAAAAAAAAAATTAATTTACAAAAAAAAATAATAATAAATAAATTCTCTATGTATATATTAATAAATAATATGTAAGCACACAACTTTTTTGTTTGAAAATTAATATATTAAACGGCGACAATAAATCTGTGCAAGCCTAAATTTTTAATAAAAATCAATTAAATAATAACCTTACAAGCAACGACGACAATAATTTTGCGTTTGCATATAAGCAGAAAGTATTACAAAAAATATTTTCCAAATAAAAATAATTAATTAATTAAAATTAAAAAAAAAATTAAAAAAATGTTATTAATTTAAAAAAATATTTGTATGTGAAATAAAAAACATATATATATAATATAAATATATATTAAAAATATTATAAAAACTAAAAAATATTATAGCAATTAAAAAATATTATAAAAATTACAAAAAAAAAAATTCAAAAATATTCAAAAATATTAAATATTGACATAAATAACACTGTAAATTATTTTATGTGCAACAACTACTGAAATTTGAAATAAAAGTTCGAAAAAATTAGTGAAATTCTCGAAGCAAATTTCCTACACCAAAATTCACTTCAAGGATTATACAATTGCTGCATGCATATGCGCCATTTTGTAGAGTTGTGCGGGTCGAACAGCGCATAGCGTTGGCTGCATGACCATAACAATAACAAAAGCAACAACAATAGCAGGACCGTAACCAAAATTGCAAACAAAATATAAATGTTGGAATAAAATTCAACAGCGACTAAATAACTGCGCCGAAAAGTAAATATACATACATATATAATAAATACATAATATATACAAACTTATATACATAAGCCAACACATAGCGGTTACGGCCGAAAAGCCACCAGCATAAGCACCAAATATTGGTAACAACAATAAGTTTGCTGCCAAACGCAACAACAATTGCAATATATGCGCAACATTTGTTATTTACAACAACAACAACATAACTGGTATATAAATACAAAGCGCTGTGTATATGCGCGCAGCATAGTTGGAGGCGCGTTGAAGTAAAAGGACGCTAGGCGCACACACCAATACATACACACATCACACACAATCGAAAAGAAAAACAACAAAGTAGCAGCAGAACAAGCAGCACAAAATCCATGCTCGTCTACACTCGTTTACTGCTCGGTGTTGGTGAGTGTGCGCGTGTATTTGTGAGCTTGTAGGCGCGCGCCTACAATTGCTTTGTCTTTGCCTGGGTGTGTGTATGTGTGCGCGCGGTTGTGAAACTTTTCCGACTTGTATGTGCGCGTGCGAAGGCAAATAAACATTTACTATTACTACATTACAACAACAACAATACCAACAACAGCAACAGCAACAGCAAAGCACAAAAACAATAAAAACCGTTAGCGGCAACAAATCAATGAATACAAAGTTGCCATCGTCGTCGCCGCCATCATTATCATTAACGTCATTGCTAGTCGGCGAAAAGCAGAAGCAGCAACAACAACAACGCTGGCGCGTAACTAAATAGAAATCGCCTCAGAAGAAACGTTTGTACATGCCGAACGCATAAATGAAGCGTATTTTTCAAGGCGCCGCATTTCATAAGCAACGCACGGCTCACAAACTCGCCCGCTGACTCCAACTTCAAACGTCCGTTTTGCCTATTTTCACGCAGTTAATAACATTTCCGCTTGTGGTTCGTTGCATTATCACGCTCGCTTATTAGTTCGCCTTTTTCTTGCTAGCAAAAACTTCCGTCGCACCGCCGCGCGCTTTGCATTCGCCGCCGCGATTCGCCGCGCCTACTAAAACAAGCGAAAATGTCGCACGTATATATAGCGCGCGCTCGCGCGTACAAATCGCTTCGTCAGGGAATGTGCACAGTGGCAGCAGAAAGTATGAATATAAATACAACGACGACTGCGCCGAGTGAGAATCGCAGCCGAATCGCAGCGTCCACAGCTGTCTCCAGCTACAGGGTGCTGCAAAGGCCGTTGGCCTGCATATTCATCGGCTTCGTCGTCCTGCTCAGCTGTCTCGTACAAAATGGTAAGTCAAAATTAATTTCCGTAATAAGTGTTATGTAATTATTATATATGTAAGTGTGAGTGCAAGTTCTAATAGGGTGGCGCAAACAATACATGCGAAGTAGCTTAGAATAATACCTCGGTTTCTAAAGTAGTTGTTTCTTTCAGTGATGACCACTTTAAACTTCCGAAATCTTTTGAAATAAGGGTACTGTACAGAAAAAGTGATTAATTTTGTGACTTTTTTGATTCAACCTGCAATCCCGGCAACTGGCTTGGCTAGCTACAGTTTTTTCGCCAAAAGCTGTTGTTTTAGTTCCAAATAAGTATCAAATCCCTCTCGTTTTAACATATTTAATGTGAATGAAGAGACATATACTCCAAAAGGATCTGTCTACATAGGCTTGAGGCAGTAAGAGACCTCGGCATTCTTCGAACTATATTCATACGGAGAATCGTTTGCATTCTTATGCAACCAAGCATTGTTTTCGTTGACAAACCGATCGAGCCGTTAGGAATCTGGTTTGGTTTGATTTTCAGTCCTAGTCAGAAGAAGAAGACACAAATGCTCTGACCTATTTCGCCAGGTGGGGTTATGACGATTATATCTCATCATCAAACTCAATATGCTCTACTAAAATTAATATAATTTAAGTTCATTGCCCGTTGTAAAATGTTTAGGTCCAATGGAAGAGTGCAAACTCTCACGGAGGTATGAGTCACCTATTTTCTAGTTTCTAAGGTTGTTGTTTTTGTTGTAACGAATATTCAGACCCTGCTTGGGGAAAGTAATAGGTTAACTGTCAGCGAAATCACTTAACGGTTGGCACAAGAAACGTGCTGTTTCGACGGGTTCGGATCATTAGGAGAGGAGAGTTAAATGATTTGGTTCCATTAGGCATGCGAAGAAGTAATTGATGTCCTGCGAAGACTGATTGCATGCAGGGCATGGGTTTGTATGTTGGGGTATATTCTGGATAAGTAGGAGTTCGATCTGCTACAATAACCAGAATGAATTGGACTAGACTTACTCTTGTTTTACGCCGCAACTCGTGGTCCAATTCTGCAGTAAGGGTGTTTGGATACCAAGTACGCCATTCACTGGGAGGGAGTCAATGAAGGTGTACGCTTCATTTGAAGCTTGATCGGTATATTGTTACAGTTCGTCATTCTGAACAACATGAACATCTTAGCTCATCAATTCTCACAACACCTGCTACTACGATACCGGAATTGAGTTTTTCTTTCGGCGATCTAATCTTGTTTGGAGCAGTGAGTACGAACGCCTTAGTCGTATATGAACTGTTTGTTGACGATTGCTGACTGTCGCGTGTGCAAGATGTTTTAACAAAAAACGACGCCTAGTTTTATTAGACGGTTCCTACTGGCCACGAAAATATATACTTAAGTTTTTACATCGATTTAATGAAACAATTTACTGCTTGACCGAGCTTAGTAATCTATCTATATGCATTCTTTATCCATATGATCCATGATCCATTTCGGTGTGCCCTACTTTTTTAAAGAAAAACCACAAAAAACTTCAAATTGAATGGAGAATATTTACTATCATTCGAGAGAACATTCTTTGGCATTTATTGTTTGAAGATTATCTCTTTCAAATGCTGATCGCGACTACGTCTCAGATGATCCACTCGTTGAGTCATTGTTACGTACTCATTGAGCTAGAAATGGGCCTCATCGCTGAACAAAATTTGTCTCGAAAACCTCAAATCTTCTCGGAAATTTCCAAGAGCCCATAGAGCGAAGCGTTGTCGTTTGGGAAGATCAAGCGACTTCAGTTCTTGCAAAATCAGTATTTTGTACGCTTTCAATTCAAGATGTCGACGTAAAATGTGACAAGTCGTTAGATACGTCAGTCCGAGTGACTGTACACTGTAGTTTGTGTACACTCTCAGCTACGGCACAAAATGCTATTAAAAAAAATTTCCTTTACTGGCATCACCCGTTAGAAGTTTTTAATTAATCATGATATTCAAAAGCGCCGATCTAACCTGAGTGATCTTATAATGTTATAAAGAGGATGAAAGAGAATACAAAATTCATTACAAAGCTTATTAAATCATCTCAAACAGTCAACGATTCGATAATGTAGAGTTTTCCTGAACATATTTTCAGGCTAGGTTAAAAGCTTATTTCTGAAAATTGTAAATTAATAAAGGCACTATCTTTAGTACCTTTAAGAAGCTTCGAGTTCCCGAATATTTAAATATCGCAGAGTCAATTTTATAGATAACTTCCGAGCCAACACAGATCGCTACTGGATGGCTCAAGTGATCCAATCTATTCATTAGTTGTACTCAACAGATGAGCAATTCAAAAAATAATTTTAAAAATAGCGTTAATTGAACATAAAAATTATAAATTTAAATTCTTGCATAATAATTAAAAAATGTTTGTTTTACAAATTTGTATTACTACTTTTAGCAAAATCAATAGATTATTGTGAAAAAAGGCAGCAATAGCACACCTTTATTTGAGATTTCGTCATAAAAATACTTCAAGGGACTGTTAAATGCAAAAATCAACAACAAAGATTTGTACTTCACTCTTCCACTTATTCGACGTCTTCTTTGCGAAGCAATTAAATGAGTAATGCAGCACAGAAGACAGGACAGGAGGCAGTCGTCAGCTAAAGCGAGCCAATAAACATTGAAGATGCTGCATATTTATTTCGCCTATTAGCACTTACTATATACACTCACGATCGCTTAAATCAATTTTATTTTAAATATGTATGTACATGCATATTTACAGTTACAAACATCTCGTGTGCTAGTATTAAATTGAAAGTTGGTGCTTATTGGCGCGCGAACGACCCAACAACAGCATCCGGCTGTCAGTCGATACTTGCGCCGACTGTTTTAGTTAACCGCTAATTGCGAGGCTACTTACTAAGAAACAGCGTCATTGTCGTGGCAGGTGACAAAAAAAATACTTAATTAACACAATCGAAAAAATGAAACGGAAAATATTTGACATAGATTGCCATCTAGCGTGCTAACATTGTCTAAAGTTGAAAGTTGTTTTTCTTAGAAAAATGGTTGACATTGTCAACGTCTTTTATATTACTGCACACATTAGGGTGACACTTTAGAAACTCAGAATAACCGTAACAAAAAAATACCCTCAAATTGTAAATAAAATTCAGAATATTTAATTCTTCTTCTTAAATGGCGTAGACACCGCTTACGCGATTATAGCCGAGTTAACAACAGCGCGCCAGTCGTTTCTTCTTTTCGCTACATGACGCCAATTGGATATTCCAAGCGTAGCCAGGTCCTTCTCCATCTGGCCCTTTCAACGGAGTGGAGGTCTTCCTCTTCCTCTGCTTCCCCCGGCGGATACTGCGTCGAATACTTTCAGAGCTGGAGTGTTTTCGTCCATTCGGACAACATGACCTAGCCAGCGTAGCCGCTGTCTTTAAATTCGCTGAACTATGTCAATGTCGTCGTATATCTCGTACAGCTCATCGTTCCATCGAATGCGATATTCGCCGTGGCCAACGCGCAAAGGACCATAAATCTTTCGCAGAACTTTGCTCTCGAAAACTCGCAACGTCGACTCATCAGTTGTTGTCATCGTCCAGGCCTCTGCACCATATAGCAGGACGGGAATATTTAATTATTCATCAATATTTATTTGGTCGCCTTCAATGTAATCTCCACCAGATGTACAATAATACACTTATGCCAACGATACTTCCAGTCCTCAAAACACTTCTCAAAAGCACTTTCTATGATGATCTTCAGATCCTTCAGCGAGTTTTGTTTTATCTCTTCATTCGACTGAAAATGAACTCCACAAAGCCGCAATTTCAGCTGGAGAACAAGAAAAAATCACACGTAGCAAAGTCTGGTGAATACGGCGGTTGTTCGATGATATTCATTGCAGTTTTAGTTTTAAATTCGGTCACAATTGTGGCTCGATGCGATGGTGCTTCATCAGAGTCAGAGTGTAAAATCCATGAATTGTCTTCCACAATTCTGGCCATTTTCGATGGATGTTCTCAAGCAAAAGCTTCAATAGGGCCAAATAGAACTCTTTATTGATCATCTGTCCCTTCGGAACAAATTCATGATGCACCCAACCACAAATATCGAAATATCGGCTTGTTGGTCCCTCCGATGTTGGTTGCCTTGTTTGCATGTCAAACTCATAAACCCGTGTCTCATCGTTGGGAGCAGAATTCGCACGATCAAGCATACTTATCCAAAGAGACCTGTTTACTGTACTCTTTTTGAAAAAAAAAAAATAATAATCAGCTTTATCGCGAAGAGTCGAGCAAGAACGCGTTTCATACCTAAAATATCTACCAAAATCATTCGAACAGCCTCGCAAGAGATGTCGAGCTCTTTTGCCATCTCTCTAACACTTGTCTGATGAGGTTCGAGCACCATGAAGAGATCGAAGGTCGTCCAGACAGTGGTGTAGCTAGGGGAGGCGAAGGGGGCCGTCGCCCCGGGCGCAACTTCTTGGGGGCGGCAAAATGGTATTTAAAAACTCCAATTCGGGCAAAAATTCCTGCAAATTGTGTCAAAAGTGTACAAGATATAGGGCAAAAATGAGTTTTTTCTATGGCTTTTAATAAGATGTCTTGTAAATTTACTATCAATTTCCTCAAAAACCGTATTGTGAGAATTTTTGAACTTCGGAATTTGCATGGCGTTCCTAAATTTTACATACTTAATATCGGAGGTATTTTGTAAAAATTCACTTTTGTTCGAACCACCTCATGAAACTTGTAGGTAGGTTGATAAAGGGGGGCGGCAGAACATCCTTGAAGTTGTAGCTACGCCACTGCGTCCAGAATAAGCTAAGTATGTCTTCAATGATCTCGTCTTTGAAGGCTTTGTGCCGCTCGTAGGCTTGTGTTTTTGTTAAAACTGAATTACTGTCAGCCTTTTTCAACATTTGGAGCGTTTCCGCAAACGAAATTTGGTTAGAAACATAAAATTTGAGACAAATCCTTTGTTCGATATTTTTTTTTTTTCAAAATGATACGCACCTTAATGTAAATTCGCATATTTGCACACAAATAAAAAAAATCGATTTTTATTATACATATATAACAACCCTATAAAATAAAAAAATACATTTGCAGAACTTTCGGAATTTTCCAGAATTTTATTTTATCTCATTAGTAATCATTACAAAAAGTGATTAGTTGATTGCTTAAGTTACGAGTTACGTATACGAGCATCAACATTCACAAGTAAGAGGAATGTAAACGCCTAATCGTGGTCATTAATCAACGAAATAGCGAAAGCTCGTGCCAGGCTCGCTGTTTAGGGGTTTATTTATTGCTTGAAAGCTGTAACTAACTGCCTATGCTGATATTTTCATAACTCTTTCAGTTAATATTCTGATCCGGATTTCTAGTTCAATGCTCCCATATAGATTTTAATGGCAATCACCGATCCATGCGATTATCTGCTTCGTTCATACATACATATATACACAAGCACATATATGTACATACATACATATGTACGTTTGTATTTTGTATATTTGCTGAAATGCGTGTGCCGACAGAACCGGCAATTTTGTATAAATTATAAGCCTTTTAAAAGTTCGGTCAGCGACTTTTGCTGCCATAATGTTGCGTAACATCAAATTCTGTGATTGGTGATTGATTTTTTTTTTTGGTGAAGCAAATTTGTGGGTTGTTTAAGCGGAAAATTTGAAATATTATAATTTAAACATAGAAAAACATAAAAAAATTGCGGTTTGAGAATTACAAAACTTAATGCTATTAGATACCGTTTATTATTGAATACATACATATGTATGTATGTACAAACGATTATTTATACAATTATATAAAAATTATTAGAAGTCGACGAAGCGCTTATGTAGTCAATTAAAGTAATGTTTCATCAGTTTCTTGAAAAAATGGGAGAGGTTACATGATTGTTTCCACATAACCGCAAAATGATTATACATTACCGGTGGAAAGTAATCACTAATTAGAATTCATTACAATTTTCTGACTTCTTCTTACTCAATCTAGTACTATGGTATAGGTTGGGTTAGGTAGATCTGGTAGGCCAATAGGCCATGCATAGACCAGTTTTAGTCCTTTCCGATACCAGATAGAGTGTACTTACTAGATCCATAAGAAAGACGGCTTTATTATGCCTGTGCTTGACGCGAATTTTAAAAGAGTCTGTGACCTTATTACCGATACCTCCTCCAGTGTATCATACCGTGGGGACCCCAGATGTTTACAGCGCAGTCTTGCCAATGCGGAACAAGTGCAGAAGAGATGCGTCATTGTTTCCTTAGTGCCTTGTCTAGATATTTCGTGCAGTTTTCTCAAACTTTCAACCCCATTCTGCGGCCGTACGTGCCAGTTAGGATTCCGACCATGTTCCTACAGTCTCTTCTATCGAGTGCCAATAGGATTTTTGTGTACTTTTGCAGTTTTGCACCTAGGTAGCTCGTTCCGTCGAGTTTTGATTTTCTTTACCATGCTTCTGTCAAGATCGTCGTTTAGACAACGCATGGGCTTTCCAATGTTGATCACGTTTCTTGATGTTACACTATTATTGGCAATCTGGTCCACTATTTCATTGCCCTCAATGCCTTTTTGGTCTAGTACCCAGTAGAAGTGAAGTTGCTGGCTTCTGTCGACACTTTCCAATGCTGCCGATATGCGATACGTGGTTACTACCTTGATTGCTGCTTGGCTGTCTAAGTAGATGTTAACTCTGGAATTGCCTGGAGGTGCATTAGAGGCCAGCTCCGCGGCTTTCGCAATATATAAGAGCTCAGATTGAAATATACTGCAGTGTTCCGGCAACTTAAAAGGTTGCCTTATGCCTAACTCTGGAAAGTATATTCCCGCACCAACTCCATCGTCCATTTTCGAGCCATCCGTAATAAATGTATGCATAAATGTTTAGAGTTTTGCGCATAGCTAACATACCTTTAAGTCAACCATTTATGGGAAAGAAGTATCCCAATTGAAAAATGAGATCATGTAGTCGGTGCTTGCCAAACCGCCATTACCCACCGAGCTATGCGCGAAGGTTCTATATGCCAGTAGTCGTCCCGTTGATTTTGTTGCCCAGTTTTCAGCGCAGTAGTCTATAGGTGGCAGGTTTAGTACCAGTTCAAGAGCCGCCGTGGAGTTGTTCTTAAAGCTTCTGTTATGCACAACGCGGAGAGCCTTTTAACCCTTTCCATTGGCTTCCGGTAGGTGGATTTCCGTACGCCTGTCCAGCATACTACTGCACCGTAGAGCAGAATTTGTCTTAAAATATCTGTATAGCACCTGTGCATGAGAGAGAGGTGGCCGCCAAGAACATGCAATTTAAAGTCTCTGGAAGGTTAGTGGCCTTCACTGCTTCGCTAGACTAGTGCTACCTGGTTTCAGATAGGACAGGGACATTGAGTTTGTACGCAGTTTTCCGAATATTTGCCGTATTTCATTGCAACGATTTGTTTGGTTGAGTTTTATTATTATTTTTGTCGTTTCTAAAATCATGTATTTTTAATTGGATGACTGATTGGGCCATCGCAGCCGATCGTGGGGGTATCCAAGCCCTCATGAAAGACGTGTACTCGGACGACAGGGCTTCGTTAAGCGATAATAAGAAGCACAAAGCCTCTGTGTACAGTGCGCGCGGTAGTCATTCGGGAATAAGAGTTTATATTATATATACAACTTACTCACCCTGTAAGGGCACAATAGACCCTAGGTCGCGATGCATTAGCTCATAACACTATCTATCTACTCACCCTGTAGATCTCCAATTCATGTAATTTACATTTAAAATGGTTAATACTTTCAGTTTGTATGATTTTTTTTTATAATGTGTAAAATTAATAAAAAACAAGAAAAAACGTTAACTTCGGCTGCACCGAAGCTAATATACCCTTCACAGGTGCACTTATTTTAGTAACTTTGTATTCAGTTTATATGGAAGCTATATGCTATAGTAAACCGATCTGAACAATTTCTTTGGATATTACATTGTTGCCTTAGAAAATAACATATACCAAATTTCGTGAATATATCTTGTCAAATGTGAAAGTTTTCCATACAAGCATTTGATTCCGATCGTTCAGTTTGTATGGCAGCTATATGTTATAGTGGTCCGATATCGGCAGTTCCGACAAATGAGCAGCTTCTTGAAGAGAAAATGACGTTTGCAAAATTTCAAAACGATATCTTTAACACTGAGGGACTAGTTCGTATATGTACAGACAGACGAACGGACGGACAGACGGACGGACAGACGGACAGATGGACAGCCAGACAGACAGACGTTCATGACTAAATCGACTCAGCTCAACATACTGATCATTTATATATATACTTTATAGGGTCTCTGACGCTTCCTTCTGGGTGTTACAAAGCTCGTGACAAACTGATTATACCCTGTTCAGGGTATAATGACAATAACGCAGCAATAATATATAATAACATCAAGCATGATTTAAATTTAAAAAAACATTTCTACTACACTAAAGACTCTCTTTAAGCTTGTTCGCTGATAAGAGATGGAAGAACAAAATTATGGTGGCAACTAAAATCGAGGGAACCTTTAAGGTGAAAAGAATCTGGTTTCGAAAATTCTTAAATACTTCAAATAGTTCGTAGTAAAGATGTTGAGTACATTTTAATGAGAAATGTATTGTTCTCTCTGAAAGGTTTGTAACCTATGCTGTCAATAAAGAGGCTATACTTTTTGTCTTCCAACTGAGTGTCATAAGTGTCTCCATCCCATTTTGTTTCTAGATATATGCAATAATATTGAGAATGAAGATTTTGTATATTCTAATATATGCAAACAATAATATTTCCTCAACATGGTAATCCTAACTGAAACGTTACGCTGTTTGCAGGTCACTATTAAATAACCGCCCTTTGTTATGACCATAATATCTATGAATATTCATATTTATAAAAAAATGAAATAAAAGAAATCATGTATATTTAGAACCATAACAAGCTAATCTTTATATCCAACAAACCAGCAGTGTCTCTATTAAAACTATTCTTGCTGTCTAATTCTTTTCGAATTTGTACAAATTTAAGCCTTGGCAGCAAGCTATGCTCAGCCGGTAATCTAAAATTAGCCATCACCACATAAAATCGAACCATTGTTGTTGGTTTTGTGCTTTTGTTGACTGCTTTGTCTTTGCTCTTTTTTTCAACAATGTGAGGTTATTAGCCTAAAAAGTGTTTTCAGCTTATTTTGTACTGGCTTGACACGAATACAGTTCATGTAATCGACATCGCATGTGAATGTACGGACGTATGTACATATATACTATATATGTACATTAGTACGTTCTTTCAAATTAGTACTTTCTAAAATATCGTGCATAAATTATATACATACATACTATGTAATGGGTTATTTGTGTAAACAGGTTAAATGCAAAAATTGATTTTGAAATTAGGCGGTGAAATTCACACATTTCGTTTGAAACGTTTAATTACAGAAGTTTCGAGGCATTTTAATCGTTTTCATAAATTAATTAATTAGAGATTATGTTTTTGTAAAATAAACAGTAATTTTAATACTAATTAAGAAATTTTATTTCTCAAAATGAACTCTGTTTGTCGTGTAGGACCTCCATTTTGAGTATTTTTATTAGCGTCAACTGTTTCTTCAATATGATGAATGAAATGGCAGTAATTCGGAGTTGTTCCGTAAGGTAAATGAAATTGAGATTTGGCTTCAAAATGTTGGTGGTATTCATGATAATAACTTAGTATTCTAGATGACCTCAAATTATGTGACTAAGTTTTGTGACACTTTAGACTTGTAAGCTCCAATAGATAAACTATTTATGTGAACAGAAAAATCCAAGAAGTTATCACCTGTGCCACCTAATAATAACAATCATATTGTATTAGCTATCAGATAGAGTAAAGCGAGTAAGTATAGTTATTCTGATACATACGAATTTATGGTACTTATAAGGATACCCTTAGTTGATAACTTAATTCATACCCTTAACC
Organism: Bactrocera tryoni; assembly: GCF_016617805.1. Lineage (NCBI taxonomy): Eukaryota > Metazoa > Arthropoda > Insecta > Diptera > Tephritidae > Bactrocera > Bactrocera tryoni. The sequence continues at coordinate 49,223,490 of NC_052499.1, forward strand.
GAGTATAAGCCAAAAGAAAACGTCGGATACCCTATGAAATGTATGTATATATACAAGGTGCGTTCCAAAGTAAACAGGACTTAAAAAAAACAGAACAAATGGTTTTTTCGGCAAAATCAATTTATTTTATTCAAAATAGTCTCCTTCTGCTTCAATACAGCTTTCCGGTCCAAAAGCATGTCGAACGAGTGTTTAAGCTCGTTGGCCGATATGGCCGCCAGTATGCCGGTACAAGCCTTTTGAATGGCCTCTACGTCTGCATAACGCTTTCCTTTCATGGGAAAATGCATTTTTTCGAAAAGGAAGAAGTCGCACGGTGCCATATCAGGTGAATACGGGGAGTGGTTAATGGTTAAAATGTGATGTTTGGTCAAATAATCGATAACACAAGTCGATCGATGAGACGGATTCTGAGCAGTTTTTGGTCGTCAGTCAATTTGTGCGGAACAAACCGTGCACACACCTTTCGTAAGCCCAATTGTTCGGTCAAAATGCGATAAATCGATATTTTGGAGATGTTCAATTCCATTTCCATGAATTTCAATGATGATTTCGGCTGATTTTTGATGAATTCACGCACAGTTTCGATGGGTTTTCCGGTGATCACGGATTTTGATTGGCCCACATGTTGATCGTCATTTATGTCCTCACGATCACTTTGAAAACGTTGAAACCACTCGTGCACTCTGCTACGGGATAGGCAATCATCGCCATAAACTTGTTTCATCAATTGAAACGTTTCGGCAAAAGTTTTACCAATTTTAAAACAAAATTTAATGTTGACTCTTGCTCGAAGCTCATTTTCGCACCGATAACACAAACATACCGACACTTGAAACGCAATAACTTCACTTCCAATCAATGAAATTCTCACTGGACAATCCTTGAAAATAGCAGATTCTAACGCACCAGTCGACATATAGATGACGCCACCAGGGGGCGCTAGATTCAAAAAGTCCTGTTTACTTTGGAACGCACCTTGTAGTATAAACGATTTGGAGTTCAGTCGATTTAGCCATATCCGTCCGTCTATCTGCTCATAAGTCTGCAAACTAGTCTCTCAGTTTTTGAAATATCGGTCTGAAATTTTACCAACGTTCTTTTCTTCCCAAGAATCTGCTCATGTCTCAGAACCGTGGATACAGAACCACTACAGCATGTACGAGCTGCTATTTTCGGAGGTAATGCCCCAATATCCTAACAAATTATTCAGAGAAGACTAATACAGCATGTAGCTGTCAAAATCAAGATCTTTGTACTTTCTTTTCTGCTATACTGTAATGTAATGTAGATCCGGTTCAGTCAAATTTATTGTTTTTTATACTCTCGCAACAAAGTTGCTAAGGAGAGTATTATAGTTTTGTTCACATAACGGTTGTTTGTAAGTCCTAAAAATAAAAGAGTCAGATATGGGGTTATATATACCAAAGTGATCAGGGTGACGAGTAGAGTTGAAATCCGGATGTCTGTCTGTCCGTCCGTCCGTGCAAGCTGTAACTTGAGTAAAAATTGAGATGAAACTTGGTACACGTATTTCTTGACTCCATAAGAAGGTTAAGTTCGAAGATGGGCAAAATCGGCCCACTGCCACGCCCACAAAATGGTGAAAACCGAAAACCTATAAAGTGTCATAACTAAGCCATAAATAAAGATATTAAAGTGAAATTTGGCACAAAGGATCGCATTAGGGAGGGGCATATTTGGACGTAATTTTTTTGGAAAAGTGGGCGTGGCCTCGCCCCCTACTAAGTTGTTTGTACATATCTCGGAAACTACTATAGCTTTGTCAACCAAACTCTATAGAGTCGTTTTCTTCAGGCATTTCCATATACAGTTCAAAAATGGAAGAAATCGGATAATAACCACTCCCACCTCCCATACAAACTCCCATACAAAGGTTATGTTGAAAATCACTAAAAGTGCGTTAACGGACTAACAAAAAACGTCAGAAACACTAAATTTTACGGAAGAAATGGCAGAAGGAAGCTGCATCCAGGCTTTTTTTAAAAATTGAAAAAGAGCGTGGCGTCGCCCACTTATGGACCAAAAACTATATCTCAGGAACTACTATACCGATTTCAATGAAATTCCGTATATAATATTTTCTTAACACCCTAATGACATATACGAAATATGGGTGAAATCGGTTCACAACCACGCCTTCTTCCAATATAACGCTATTTTGAATTCCATCTGATGCCTTTTCTGTATAATACGAGTATATACATTAGGAACCAATGATGATAGCGGAATAAAACTTTACACAAATACGGTATTTGAAAAATATGTAAATGACGGATAATGGAATATCGATTATCACTTTATCATGCGAGAGTATAAAATGTTCGGTGACACCCGAACTTAGCCCTTCCTTACTTGTTTTTGTTTAGTGTTATAAAATAATTGTATTTTTTATTATCGATTTCAAAATATCGGATATTTAATATACATACTGATCTACTTACTTACTACTTAAGTAACGAAAGCTTTTTTAAAGATTTTTTTATGGCCTCAATATATTACTCTCGGTGGTCAAAATTAGATATTCAATCGGGTACTTTTTAAAAAATTTTATAATAGCTAGCTTGGATAAAAAAAACACTATTTATATAGTAAGCTGAATTTTTACTGTAATTAACAAAAACTGGAAAATTTTATAATAATTATTAGGAAATCGATAATAAATTAATTTATGTAACATTTTAATAAGCAAAAATAAAAAATCGATAACCATTATATATCGATTATCTGTAAAATATATCGATAATTATAAAACTATATATATGCAAATATAGTTTTAGTAATAATTAAAAAAATATCGATATTTATATCGATGAATTGTATTTATTTTAATCGATAACATGGGAATATAGTCAACTAGTACGAAAATTAACAAAAATTATTATTTTTGGTGTATACACTGTAATCGTTATAATTGGGCATATACATATGTGTAGGGGCGTAAATAAGTGAATATGTATGCAGGTATAAAGGCAAATATAGATTTATATGTGAATACACAAATGCGTTAATCCGTACTGTACACAATGGCGTTCGGTATCGGTAAATTCAGTTGTGAACATACTCAAAGCAAGTGTTGGCCAATTGCCAGTCGATTTTGCAATAATCAGCAGAGATTTTATTGTTTTGGCGGCGTGTGAATTTAGCCGAACTGGAAATTGTCTATGATTTCGACAGCACGCAACGCTATTGTGTGCCGCTGTACAAATAAATTTGCTCTACAAATGTAGTACGGATGTGTGGCAAGCGCTTATGCTGCAGGCACATACATACATACATATTTATGTGTATATTTCGGCTTTAAGTAGGGCTTACTGACAATACCCACCAGTGACTGAACACATACGCACACACACACACACACACTTGAGTGAACAATGGCCGAACTGTGCGAAGTCAACAAGCCAGTCTCATAACGAGCGCTAAAGCCGCAGATAAAACCGCAGCGGCCACAGCCACAGCACTATGCAGTTATTTATGCAGTCTTACATAACTATGTACATATATATATATACTTGTATACAGTGGCACATAGTTATACCATGTAGATTTGTCTACAGTGTGCCCAATGGAAAAGTTGATTAACTTGGCCCATAAATGCGAACACGTTCGTCGTGCCCAGCGCCACACCACGCATATAAACAGATACATGCATACATACATACACACATACATATGTATATACATACATACATACATACTCGTATGCTTTAAATATGTAAATAAGTACTGTTGCATGTTTGTCGGTTTTATTATATTGTAATGCTATGACTTTAGGTACCGTTTGCCGATTGCAGTTAGCTCGGCTGGGCAGCGGCACGTTTTCTGCGAAACCCGGAGAGATTCGCAATATGCGCAACACCAACCAAAAGCGCACGAAAAGTCATTCGCATTGGTATGCAACGTGAATGAAAGTGTCTGCGCATGCGCGCTGCAGCCGCCTAGTCGTTCGCACGGTCAGTCGGTTAGTCGTTTAGACGCCCGAAAGAGTGCAGTTGCACCAACTAGCCGGGGGACTAACTGAAGTGCTGAAGCGGTCGTTTCAGTTACTGTTTGGCTCTGTTTGGGACTGTTTGCTGGTGCTGGCGGCTGGCGACTGCGACTGCGCAATGACTAATTTAATGCGTAACGCGTCTCAAGGCATTACAAGGCTCGTACATGCTTACATCATATACTTAGATCTTGATATGTACATTAAGTATGTACCCTGTTTTTTTAATTGCTTGCGTTGTATTTTAATGGGATTAGAAAAGATTTCATAAGTCGTTAGGTAAATTTCTACGTATTTGGGTTGTTATAGCTTCTAGTTTGTTAAGACTCTTTCTTGCAAACAAAAAAATTTAATTAGATTTCATAGTATGATAGCTGTATCGTGTTTTCTTTTCACTTGGAGTGGTATCAATTCTTCTAAAGCGTGAGTTGTAATACACAGTTGAAGTACCATAACTCGAACTGCTGTAAATTGAAGTTGTCCAAAACTCGTGTATTGACAATAGAAGACAAATTTTATACAAATTTGCTTCCAAAACTCGAACTCTTCAGTTGGCAGTCGAAATAAAATTTCCTCCATAACTCGAACTCTTGAGTTGGCAGTCGAAGTCACATTTCCTTCCAAAACTCGAACTCTTTAGTTGGCAGTCGAAATAAAATTTCGTCCATAACTCGAACTCTTGAGTTGGCAGTCGAAGTCACATTTCCTTCCAAAACTCGAACTCTTCAGTTGGCAGTCGAAATAAAATTTCCTCCATAACTCGAACTCTTGAGTTGGCAGTCGAAGTCAAATTTTCTTCCATAACTCGAAGTCTCACTAACACGAAGTGGTTTTGTGAATTATGGTGTTTTGAGTCAGGGAAGTTCAACTGTAATGCAGGTAGATAGACAGAGAAAGTATTAAAAAATGTTGTTAAAGCAAGTAAGGAGGGACACAGTTCGGGTGCAACCGAACTTTTTATACTCTTGCAACTTGCAAGAATTAAAGCCAGGTAAATACTTAAAAGAGTAAAAGCAATCATTTAGAGTATAGTTAGCCAGATGTTCGAAAATCCTGATATTTGTTATACTTAACTTGGCCTAGCCCCTATAAGTTTACGCTCAAATTTATCTATTTTAGGCACAAACATACACTGCTATGAATAAAACACGCTCTCTTGTTTTCATTGGGATAACTCACATATTGGCCGATATATGCGTGGCAAAGTCACCCCGAAGTTCGAAAATTTGTATATAAGATATATGGGGACTAAGGGAAGTATTGGTCCGATTCAACCCAATTCTGATATGCAGACACACCATTATAAGAGCAGGTTTATCCCTTAAATCCAGTTATATATAACACACATTGACCGACATTTTCGATCAAAAGTCAACTACACGTACCGCGTCCAATTATTCGGTACCTAGCGGCTTGAACAGTTTTAATTGGATTTAAACAAATTTTGGTCATAAGATGGCATACTTTAAGATAATTACTACTGCAAAATTTTATTTCGTTATTTTAATTACATCTTGATTTTTGAAAGAATAACGTGGAATTTTAAATTGTGTTATATGGAAAGTAGGCGTGATTGCTTTCCGTTTTTTTACAATGTGACATTGGATTGTAAGAAGACAGCCACGTACTAAATTTTGTCGAAATCGCTTGGTCAGGTCTCGAGATATGGGATTTCACCAAAAAGTTGGCGGTGCAACACCCATCGTCCAATTTCCGCACCAGCACCCACAAAACTCTCTCATGCCAACTTGATGGTAAAATTTAATGTCTCTTATTGATTTATCGCGCTTTTAGTAGTTTTTAACAGTACCGTTATATGGGGAATGAGCCGGGTTATACATCCTTTTTCATGCTCTTTGACACTGTCGGTAAAAATTCTTATAAAATTTGTACTCAGTAAATTTGGTTGTTGTAGCTTAGGTATCTTAGGAAATATGTACATTAATCTTGTTAGAGCACGGGGCCACGCCCTGTTTTGAAAACTGTTTGCCCACAGATACACCTTGCCATTGTGATCCTCCGTACCAAATTACAGCTTTATACCCTAATTTAGTGCTCAGTTATGGCACTTTATATGTTTTCGGTTAATGGCGATTTGTGGGCGTGGCAGTGGTCCGATTACGCCCATCTTCGAACTAAACATTTTTTTGTAACAAGGAACCTATGTGCCAAGTTTCATCAAGATTTTTCAATTTTTACTCAAGTTACAGCTTACACGGACTGATAGACGGACAGACAGACTGTCAAACGGATTTCAAATTTTCTCGTCATCTTAATCATTTACAATATATATATATGTATATGTATATAACAGTGTATGTATATATGTATATATCAATCTAGCTTAGCTTTAGATGATACTTACAACCGTTAGGTGAACAAAACTATTATACTCTGTAGCAACATGCTGTGAGAGTACAAAAAATAAAAATATGTATGAAATTTTTAAAATTAAACTAAAAATCCTTTGGGGGATGCTCTTGCTCTGTATACTTGTCCGTAAGTTCGATTTAATATTTTTGTTTTTCGCTCACCCTAATGCATTTACCTACATACCATGCGTTGTTTTTGCTTTCACATACATATGTAACTGTTAAGTTAAAAACAAATTTTGAATGCACAAATTGCTGCAAAATTACAAATCTGAGTAAATCAATCGAACTAATATTAGCCACCATGCATATATGTATGTTAGGTGCACACTCTCCACGGCAAACGTGCAATTTTCTAAGCGACAGGTGTCAAATGAATGGCTATCATTATATAATACATATTACAGGTATTTCGATTTTGTGCGTTGCCTCAGAAAGAAACTAGTTTCTGTAATTGCCATTGGGGCACATTGATTTGAAATTCAGCAGCAGGCGAGCATTTATGGGCGTTATACAAGAGCGTACGCACATACATACTAAGTATGTATTATGTATACATATGTGTGTATGTATATATCTATTTAACTTTATTCACGTTCCTACTATGAAAAGTGACTTTAATTGCATTTCTTGCGAAAATTTCCAATAAAAATGTTGCCGAATAAAAGTGTGTATGTGTGTAAAGAAATATGTATATAAAAAATGCGTTTGTATATACATACATACATACAAGTGGTCAAATTATGTCAGCCGGTAAGTTTCCATTATGGGCGAGACTCCTACAACAGCAATTACGTCAATTGTGTGACCATTTTTGGAATAAGCCAAAATAAGTGAGCATTATGTCATAGGTATGCTCCAAAAAGATAAGCAAACGAAAAAATTATTTGTTTATATAAGTATATACATATTTGAGGCTATGTGCAGACACGTTAGCAGCATAATAAGCAACTAATTAAATAACGGCTTTCATGTGATGACTATTTTATAAATTTAAAAGACAAATAAAATAATATATACACATATGCTTACGTAATTCATAATACATATGTATATTGGTTAGTCGAAAAAGTCTTTTCGTATTTTTTATCAAACTTCAACTTATTTTTTTTTATTTATAATAATAAATAAATAAACAGATATGTACCATTTTGGTCGACCACTTTTTGCCTTTTTCCGCTAGAGACATTATGCCAACAGTGTAAAATACGAAAAGCCTTATTTGACTACCCAATATACATATACAAGTATATGTATAATAAGTTAATTTACACGCCACATAAATTATGTATACTTACATGAGCATACATATCACTGCACTCCTGCCAATCCAGTTATACCTGTATGCCTTCATTTCTCTGTTCTGATGCCTTTTCTCCTTTGCGCGTGTCCTTTTGACATGAATTCTCAACCACTTTGTGTGAGGATCTTCTTAAGAACTTTGATTTGAGCGTTGGAAAGCATACTTACCTGGCGTAGAGGTTAACTGTGATCATGAAGGCGGTTCCTCCGGAGCGAGACCTTGTCATTGCACTACGATGAGGTTGACCTCTGCGATTATTCCTAATGTGAATAGCTCGTGCGTGTAATTTTTGGTAGCCGGGAATGGCGTACGCGCCGTCCCGACATTATTAAATACATATAGATTAAAAGTAGAAATATATACATATAATTTTTTTTCTAGACGGTTACCTTGAAAAACCAATTTTGTACCTCAATGCAGGGGTCGATTTAATAATTCGTCCAAGGAAGACTATAGACAAGAATGATAGAAAAGAGATTACGCATTGCGCAGGTCCGTTATACTAAACATACAATTGCTTACGTCACATGGCGCAGTAAAAAATTTGGCAGCTATAAACTGTACTACTCTAACATTCTTGTTAACAAGCAATATTTACTTGCTACTCAAGCTATTTCACGAAATTTATTTATAAATGTTTTGTCTCTCATCTGCGCAATCTTGTACTCTATCATTCTTGGACTATAGATGCTCGATCATCTGATCTACAAGATTATTTTTTAACAATCGAACCAGATTAGCGAGGCGTCAAGGCGAATTGCCCAACTAACGAAATTACTTCCTTTAAGAAGGCAGGGCTCAGATCGCGTTGTTTGATTATAAACAAGCTTCAATTCGTATTTACGGTTATTTATTTATTGTACAGAAAAAAATATTTTTAAAGAAGATCCTTATCTTGATTTTGATTTTATAGATCAGTTTGTATGACAGCTGTATCCTATAGTGGCTTCATATTGGCGGTTTTGACAAATGAACAGCTCTTTGGGTTGAAAAGAAATTTCAAATCGATAACTCAAAAGCTAAAGGAAGAGTTTGGGTATTTTGTGGACATGACTAAGTCCACTCAGCTTGTCACGCTGAACATTTATACCATATATAATTTACGTTGGGTATCTAACGTTTCCCCCCTGCATGTTACAAATTTCGTGGCAAACTTTGATATTCCCTATATAGGGTACACCAAAGAAGTCATCGATTAGCTAGAATTACTCCGAGGTCCATAATTTTTTTCATTACTGATCCATTAAGGGAGTATTCTGGTCTAAAAGCATGAAATTCAGGTAATTTTTAAAGTGGCGTAAAGAAAGGCAATTAATATTTTTATTATCCATTGTTTGTATTAGTTATTTGTTAATTTTAGAAGAGTACAGAAAAAAATTAAAAACTAAAAAAAGGAAAAAAAAAATTTCAAAAATTATGAACTGACGAAGTGGGGGGTCTCTAAAAATTTTCACGGTACCATACCCATGATTTCAACCCTCCTAGTTATCTGAAACCAAAAAAAACTAAGATTATTAATCTAGAATAATGTCGCATTGGCCGGAACTACGGAAAAATGGGAAACAATTTTTTTCACAAAATGGCGACTGCCTGAAAAAAAGTTTTTTTGGATCACTTTTTCTGACTATTTGGAATTTTTTAAAAATAATAAAAATAAAAATTTGGGGATGGGGCTAGTTCCAACCATAGACAAGCTTATAAAGAAAACTCTATAAAAATTTCAAGTAAATCAGTCCAGTAGAACCTGAGAAATCGTGGGTATCGTTCCGAAAAAGTCAGTTTTGAGAAAACCGCGTTTAAAGTTTCGCGTAAAGTCTTTTGTTCGATTAGTTCCGGCCGAACCAGTTTGGATGCCGGGTCAGAAAAATGCCTATATATCCGAAAATAATTCGAATTTTGAAAAATCCTCTCGTACACATATTCTTGAATAGTTAAACTTTGAAAATATAAAAAAAAATCGATTTTTTTAAAATTCTAGACCAGAATACCTACCCCCTTAACAGAAATTAATGTTGACTTTATGACCTTTTTTAACAAAATTTCGTCCAATCGAGAAATATTATGGTATCGGACATAATCTTTCGTGATAACTAGTACTCGGAAAGAGTAAAACTTTACCCACAAAGACTGCGCAGATCGACTATGAGGATAGTTTCGAGTATTTTGAAGACATTAAGGAAAACGGGTTTTAAAGCATTTTGTTTTTAAAGAGGTATTTTATTAAGTAATTTAAAAAAAATGTACAATTCATTTTGAACAAATTTGAAAATGGGTGACTGGCGGGTGGGCAAGATTTTCCTGCTTAAAATTATTTTAAATCCACAAAGCAATACAATTTATCATTATTATAGATGTTCACGGGTAATGTCCGAAGGATTAGTCAAAATCGTGATGTTTGACAAAGTTATCAAAAAAGTAGTTTTTTCGGAGAAATTTTTCTCACCGCCTCTTAAACTTCGTTCCGAGAAAAATACTTATAAAATTTTGCACTGACTTAAAAAATTCTTACAAAAACGCACATATCGCGAAAACTGAAAATATAAAGTTATATAGTATATTTCGAGGCTCCTCACTTAAAAAAAAATACAGAAACCTTAAATTTAATGGGGAATGTTTATTACCATTCGAAAGAACATTCTTTGACATTTATTTTTTAAAAATTATCTTTTTCAAATGTTGGCCGCGGTTAAGTTTCGGATGGTTCATCCGCTTAGTCCAAGTTTCGATGACTCGTTCGAGCATTTCGACTGGTAACTGGCGAATAACTCGCGCGATGTTTTGCTCCAGGGCCTGAATCGAAGCGAGATTGTCCGCATAGACTTTAAACTTTACATATCTCCACTAGAAAAAGACTAACGGCATGAATCACACGATCTTGGTGGCCAATCGACCGGCTCAAATCGTGCAACTATTTACTCACCGCAGTGTTTTCTCAATAAATCCACTGATTGATGCGATGCGTGGAAAGCACCAATAAGTCGCTTATCATGGCACGATCGCCATTGACGGTTACATTCTCATCGGCATCATATTTGAAGAAATATGTAACGATGATTCCACCGGCCTAAAAGCCACAGTAAACCTTTTTTTTTTGGGAAGAAATGGCAGCTCTTGAATCGCTTCAAGTTGCCCTTCAGCCCAAATGCGACAATTTTGCTTGTTTACATACCCATTGAGACAGAAATGAGCCTAATCGCTGAACAAAATTTGTCTCGAACAAGTCGGATCTTCTTGGAAATGCTTGGAAAAGTCGTTCCATGCGTCTGTCCGAGCTGTGGCGAACAGCGCCAAATCGATTCTCCACGGTTTTCGTGTATACTCTCAGCTACTTCTGCTATATTTTCTTCACTGCGTGCTGGCGGTGATCTACTTGGTCGAATTTTATCCAATAATGAATGCTGGATCTCAAGATGGGTGAATAGTACGCTCAGTAGGCCGATTTTGTTGACCATAAGTTGAGCGAAGCGCGCGAAACACATTCTTTACAGAACGTAAGTGTCGAAAGGAAGTTGAACGATTTGTGAACGTTGTTCAGGTCTTAAGTGACTACTTAAATAAAACTTCAAAAGTCTCCTTCTTAAATTTTGTTATTGTTATTGATTTTTAACTTTTTCTAATTGTAGCATCGACTAATTATTATTACCGGCCTTCCATTGTTTCAAAATTATAGTTATGATAAAAATTTGTCAACGCTCAAGCGCTATTAATTTTGATTAGTGCAATATGATAAAACCTCCTACTGCCTCACATCCTCGTTTCAACCACATGCCTGCACCCACCCACGGTAACCGTAAATGATTATTATTACATGATTACAATAATAACATAAAGTTGCTTCCTAACGCATTTCGGTAACATAATCCAATTGCGCCGTTCCGGCGATAAAGTACAAAGTACTCGCAACTAATACTTATTCACACGAACACACACACACACACACACACACCAATACAGAAGCATGCATTCGAGCAGCTTATGAATATTTTCGACTTACGGAGAGCGGCATGGCGAGTATTACAAACTGTGGGCGTGTCATGTGATAGGAAAACAAGGCGCAACTGTCCGCCCCACAATTCCAGGCGCCCTGTGTTCCCAGCGCTGAGGCAGATTGCAGTTTGCAACAAATGTATCGCTTTTCGTGTTGGCGCCGCTAATCCAGCGCAGATTGCCGAACAATTTGCTGCGATTAAATTAGCCAAAACATGCACACCCACACACGCATACAACTAAACACTGACGCGGAGTTTGAGCGCTGAGTATGAGGGGGCAGCGGCAAAACTTCATATCTGCAAATAAACAAACAAAGCATATTTGTCGAATTCTCAATGACGTTGTCGTGCGTTGAATGACGTCTCCGTGTGCGCGCGTGCGTATGTGTTGGTGTGTGCGTGCTTGCAGCCCGTCAAATCGATGTGGGTTGTGCAAAATGCGCGCGGGTGTATTACAGCCTTCCATGCCGTGCCGGCGATTGCGGGTGTTGTCGTCGCACAGCTGGAGCCCTGCCGCTTCACATGCTTGCGGTTAGCGAAACTACCCCTGCGGTGCAAAGTCAAAAGTAATAAACATTAATAGAACACTCTGCACTGATGACGCGCGCGCGCGCTTCTGTGTGCATGTGTATGTGCGCGCTTAGTGGCCACCGACACGCCACTTGGCTCAATTTCCGTTTCATATTCACAGGTTGTTGCTATTCATCCCCAAAGCTTCGAATGCGTCTGGTGGCGTGCGGCGTTCGCGCTCGTATATTAAAGTGCGCTTCCGCAACCGCCCGCCGCCCCTCATCGTACGATATGTATGTGTATACTATCAGCGCCTTCGGAGTTTTGTTGTCGTGCGGCACTTACAACACATTCTTGTAGTGCGTGTGTGTGGGATTCTCTTAAATGCTGCCCCGCGGCTAATGCTTTGCTCGGCTAGTTTGGCTCGTGTTGGTTGCGCTGTTGCGTCAGCAAGTCCGTGAATCGAAATAAATATGACTTCTGTTGATTACCGCCCGTCCAAGATTTGCAGCTTTTCTTATTTGCACTTGCAATCTTTCGGTCTTCAGCGTGGCTTCGCTAAAAATATATATTGCGCTTTGTTGTAGTTGTAGCTTTAAGTGCTTAACTGCTTATTGGAAGGCCATATGAATGTCTGAAAGCAATGTGGACAGTTTTTAGGTTAGGTATTGTGACGATATGCATAGGTATTTGGCAGCCCTAGCGTGCAATCTGGCAAATCACAACTTTATCGTAAAGTTCGACATTTTTTATGGTATACATGCTCAAAATGTTTTGACATATGAGCGCTATTTGTGTTGTTTACAGTTACTTAAAATATTCTGCTCTGCCAAAAAATTGAAATAAATAGCAAATATTTTTGCGCGATTTGTTTTTACAACTTTCCAGGGGGTTAACTCAGCCAGTGAATATATGAACATAACTGAATTTTTGGGATTCTTGTTTCAAGGACCAGTGTTTATCGGTGTTATGGGGAATCAAATTGAGGTCGTTGATCGCTCCAAGACGAGACGACTGAAGTCCAAAATCAGTTGTTGTCCCGGAAACTATTGATGCTGGGCGCAAACCGATATTGTAACATCGTCATGTGACCTATCGTGAGTTTGAGATTTATAACTGAACATTTAACTGTAAAAAAATTTGTTCACGTTGGATTGCACTCAATATGTTAATCGCTTAAAAACAGGCTCTTGTCGATTGGTCCAGAGAAATGTTAAAAAAAAAAATACGATGACAGTGCTTCGAAACATGCCTATGACAATATGACAGTGGACTATTTGTTGATGTAAAAGTCTGAGCCCGAAAGTAAACAGCAGTCTCCACAGCAGTCTCTGCTATATGATGGATGTTTCCAGATGAGCCGAAGCCAACAAAAGTTGTTCATGTGCGAAGCACCTTCAAGCAAATGGTGGCCTGTTTTTTTTGGGAAAACTGTACATGTTGCAATCATACCACTAGAACAACACAGAACAGTAAATTCTGAGTGTTGCCAGATGTCTTTGAAGAAGTCAGGAAAACGAATCGCCGACGACGGATTACTCTTCACCACGGGTATGTGAGCTCTTACACATCGATTTGATTAGCCAAACACCGTATAGTGCTGACTTGACACCGAATGACTTCTTTTTTTTTGCCGTACGTAAAACATAAACTAAGAGGTTTACGTTTTTCGACACCTGAAGAGGCGGTTGATGATTTCAGAAGGCGTATTTTGGAGATATCTCAATCAGAGGAGGGAAAGTGCTTCGACTATTGGCTCTAAAGCATGCAAAAGTTTATAGATCTTTATAAAGAATATTTTGAAAAGTAAAGTAAAGTTTTTTTTAAATAATTGAATTTTGCTTTTGTTCTCTAATCCCCAAATTTAAAAGGCAACCCTCATAAGTAGAAGAACTCGGTCTATCGATGCCTATACTTTTGTGTTTATAATTAATAAGGAAGCTGCCATTCAATGGCTATATTTTACCCTGAACAGGGCATATTAAGTTTGTCACGAAGTTTGTAACACCCAGAAGGAATCGTCGGAGACCCTATAAAGTATATATATAAATGATCAGTATGTCGAGCTGAGTCGATTTAGCCATGTCCGTCTGTCCGTCTCTCTGTATATATACGAACTAGTCCCTCAGTTTTTAAGATATCGTTTTGAAATTTTGCAAACGTCATTTTCTCTTCAAGATGCTGCTCATTTGTCGGAACGGCCGATATCGGACCACTATAACATATAGCTGCCATACAAACTGAACGATCGGAATCAAGTTCTTGTGTGGAAAACGTTCGCATTTGACGTGGTATCTTCACAAAAGCTGGCACAGGTTATTTTCTATGTCAACAATGTAATCTCCGAAGAAATTGATCAGATCGGTTAACTATGGCATATATGTAGCTGTCATACAAACTGAACACATAGTTACTAACAGTAATGCACCTGTGAAGGGTATTTAGCTTCGGTGCAACCGGAATTAACGTTTTTTCTTGTTTTCGATTTTTTTTTCTATACTTCGTACTTCGCAGAAGCGAAGTGTAACTCAAGAACAGTTAAAATGATTATATGATCTTATGGTATTAGGGGATTCATAATTTAATTTAAAGCGTTTCGTTCGTTGTCAGTGTTTCAGATCCTGGAAGTACTACATGGTCTATAATCTAACTTTGGTCGCACAGTAATATACTTAATTATTAACTTATTAATTGTTTTATTTTGTTCGGAATATTTGATGAAAACAATTGCTTGCAAATCCCAAAAAAACACTGGCTAAAACCTTGCCGACTAGCCACTGTGAATTCGAATGCTTTGGAGGATTTTCTCCGGCAGCAGTCTTTCAGCGAACTCCGGGTTTGATTCAGGTGTATAATGACGTTTCCTCGTTTCCTCTTTTGTCACAATTTTGCTCTTACGATGCTTGATCAGTGCCAGATTGTTCTTTGAAAATCGAACACGATTGCCTTTTCAATTGATATGCAAAAAACGTGAACCCTGGCAGGTAAAAATTTGTGAGTGATATGATCTTCTAGTTCCTTTGAGATGCCAATATTGTTAACTAACAACTTCATTTAATTTTATGGTTAGGCAACAAAGTTTCAGATATCTCTATTATGTTTTCTGCCGTTACTGGCTCTTATGGTCTTTCTGGCCAGGGTACATCAGTTGTACTGGTGTCGATGCGATAGAATTCAGCAAACCAGTACTTGAAAATACTGGAGCAGATTTGTCGTAGCACTTATTAATCCACTGTCTTTTATCAAAGATATTGTATTTAAGCAGGAAACAATGTTTTATTGAAATTTATTTTTTTCGTTACAAACAAAAATGGCAGAAAATAGCAAACGACTCAAGAACTATTAACTGAAATGTGAAGAAATTTCGACAGTATTCCATTTAAAATTAGTACTACATGCTAATGATATATATTTTTAGTTTGCTGTGCGATCTCATCAACGGCTGAAGATTTTGCAGACCGAGGACTAAAAAACTTTATTAAAAAAGAAGTTTATTTTCATCTTCAGAATTTTTCTATTTATTTCATGCAAATAACTGAGGATCTGCAAGAAATAGCAACGACGTAAAGTGAAAATTAAATTATTTGCTCAACCTATATCTAAATAAAAGAAGAATACAAACAAAACATAGCATTGAAAACAGTTTCTTACAAAACCCTTCCCGCTAAATGACAAATATAGCATCAGCTTACAACAAAACTACAACAGAAATCTGTTCAAGCATTTAGGTAGGCACTTACTACCTGCTAACTACCTTCTTATGTTGTTGTTATCTTTTATCTTTCTCTTCTTTGCTTTATTTGTGTTAATATTAGCACATTTTGTGCAAGCAGAATTATTTTCAAGAATTCTCAACCACTTTGTGTGAGGATCTTCTTAAGAACTTTGATTTAAGCGATCGAAAGCATACTTACCTGGCGTAGAGGTTATCCGTGATCATGAAGGCGGTTCCTCCGGAGCGAGACCTAATCATTGCACTACGATGGGGTTGACCTCTGCGATTATTCCTAATGTGAATAACTCGTGCGTGTAATTTTTGGTAGCCGGGAATGGCGTACGCGCCGTCCCGACGTTTTTAAATACATTCATATACTACTGTGCCAAATATCACATCAAAGTGGTCATTTGTGCTTGGTATACGCTTTGTCTTTCTGAAGTACATGAAGTGATTCGGCAAATTTTACGATGAGTGAAATTATTCGACGAAAAAGTTCCTTTAAATTTTGTGTGCGGAATCAAATTTCTCGCTTTAACGTTTGTGAAACAATGCTTTTCGACTACCAGGATGTCATAAATTGTATTTACTATTGACGAGTCATAGACCTATGCTTACGTGCCGGAAACAGGCGATCAGTCAGCCGAATATCGTGGCAAAGGTGAGCCGAAGCCGAAAAAACCACGTCAAAGTAGATCAAAAATCAAAGTTATGTTGAAAGTTTTCAACTGAAGGTCGAGACTATCGTGAAAAAAGTATATCTACTAATTACCGTTTTGTTATTCACCAAATCGTAATAATTAAAATTTTCTTCGAGACACTAGGATCGAAATTTGGAAGTACAAGGAGTTGTCAACCAGAGAATTTTAGAAAAGCCGTGAATTTGTGTTTGAAATAATTTGGTATTGTCACTATCGTTCAACGGTTCTGGCTTTGGCCAAGATCTACAAGTATATAAGAATCCAAATTGCTCTTCCAATCAATCCTAATTTTCATTTCTTGCCGAAAGCCATTGGTGTCGCAGACATCTATATTATATACATATATCTATATTTTTAATTATATCATCGTATGACGAGTTGAGTCGATTTAGCCGTTCGTCTGTCTGTATACACGCGAACTCGAACTTATACTTGTTGATTCAAATCAAGTCCTTATATAGAAAACCATTATTTTTATTTGACAAGATATCTTCACGTAACTCAGCATGTATTGTTGTCGAAGGCAACGGTGCAATCTGCAAAGAAATTGTTTAGATCGGACCACTAGAGCATATAGACACCATACAATTGACCGCTTAAAATCAAGTTCTTTTATAAAATGTTTTGTATTGGTGATGTGTATTATCGAAGTTTACGATATTCTTGTTGTGGTTTTTTCGAGTTGAGGCAACTAAGTATTTCTGTCACTAACTGATAACAAATTCTTTTAAAGCACGAGGTATCTAATGGCTTTTTAGTGACCCAATTAGAAGACTTGTATTTCAAAGGGCTTTGGTTTCATGAGGACGGTTTTTCAAAAAAGAAAAGCACTGACACAATCGATCTTTAATATCGCAAAGTTCAGCAATCGTTATTTGTGTGAACTTTCGAAGTTAATTGAACATTTCCGAGCAGATAGTGCTTGAACTCTAAAGCTGAAAAAAGCCTCAGAAGTTATTAACAAGGCCTTAGAAAACTTGATTTTAAAGGTGAGCGCCTAAGGATACAACTTGAATGGAGTCGTGCTCCATAAGTAATCTCTACAACTACTTACCATCTTCGCAGGATCTCAACGCCGAAAAAGACAGACTTTGGTTTGCTAAAATTAGTATCATTACCGGTACCATAGAAGCGCCTGTCGTCGGGTGAAAACGGTACGCTTGGTATCTCCTCATACCTTTTTGCAAAGCCAATATTTTGGCCAACCAATTGAAAAAATTTTACTCCGCTATAAAATTGGATATGATTTTTAATATTCTTGCGTTTATTTCCACAAAATATAGTCTGTAATAATTTTAATTCCAACTAATACCTTGTTCAATGTAAGACAGCATTATCCTTAAAATACCAACACACACACACACATGCACTCGCCACACATTGAACTAAAATATGTGGAAATTTATCACCACAGCTGACTTAACGCCTTTTCCTTGTACGCATTGGCACGCTCGTCCATTCACGCAATCATTTATTACAAATGACTTTTGACAATCGGAAAGTTTACGATTGCGCTGCGAGCTGGCTTTAAGCTCGCAATTCCCATTTAACGCGCAGACAGTATAAAAAATGAGAGTTCAAGATTTGGCAACGGTAAAAAGCAAATCGAAACAGCAACACACTTTAAGCGGTAAATCATATGGAAGTGTGGAAGTATGTGTGTATGTGTGTGTCTTATGAATAATATTGCTTTCACTTGTCCAGCATCCTTTCGGTGGGGCACTGACACACACACACACACACACACAAACGCATATAAATACACATTTCCTCAGCGAAATCCGCCGACATATAACGAAAAATGCCGTTATTACATACATATGAACCACTATAACGGCGCTGTTGCGGATCCTTTCGCCGCAGCGGTTTGTCGCTTCGCCCTTTTCATGCAACGCTTCGGTTGCCACCTCATTTCCTTTCCACATCGTTACGCTCTTTACGTGCTTTGACACAATCGACAATCCTGCTTTCACTACCACATAGCTGTATATGTGTATGTGTGTGCGCGCGCTATTTTGGTTCGCTTCAGGTTAAAGTCATATCGTTAGCATTAACGCTTTTTGATTTTTATTGAGTCAGCTAAATTTTATTTGATTTACCCTCTACGGCATGCCTGTGCCACGGCGATATAAACGTACACCGTTATGTATATACATATGTATGTATATGTGAGTACACACACACACACGCACTCACATGACCTGCAAGAAAATTTCATCTGGGGGAGGAAGTGAGTTCGCCGACTTTATTAGATGAAAATGAAGTTGAGTTGAATTGAGTCGCAATTCAGTGCGCATCCTTGGAGTTCATAGCGCAGGCAAACAAACACATACACGTACACATATATGTATGTGTTTATTGTGCTCAGCTTTCAATGCCTACACTGTCTTATTGCTCTGCATTCAACCGGAAGCTATGAGTTTTTTACCGGCACTTTAGTTTTTCCTGACTGACACATTGACTTCATCGGCTTCCGTGTGTGCGTCCAACCGAGCAGCCGTCCAACCCAACGCCCGAGCGGCGTTCCAGATGTGAATGATAAAATAAATTACTACGAGATTAGCGCGAATGTAATTATCATGTCTATTTGGGTGATGCGCGATAAGCAAATGCAGGGTTGTGTGTGTGTGATCGAGGTAAGGCAGAGCTTAATATCAGCGTTGCTGAACTTTTTTAGCTCAAAATTAATGATGGCGCAACTTTGAAAATTATGAAAAAAGTTTGTTAAATTATTGGTATATAAATAAGTATGGAAATACTGTCAAATAAACAGTAATTATTGTTAAAAAAAAATTTCCTTTAATCTCCCGACATTTTTGGGGCTTATAAATATTTACCGAATGTTCGATTGCATTTATGACTTCATTAAGAACCACACTCGTCGACTCTATAAGATATGCTTTATCCGGCTTAGATTAATCGTTTATAAATGCTTTGTGTGGCAGCTAAAAGGGTAGTTTGAGTATTCGGTGGCTTTCTGGATTATTTTTTTAATATTTAGCGGCTTTTTCAAGATTACTTTTTGCTGTAATATCTTCTCTTCTAAAATGCATCCGTGTTTGTTTCAGCGATTATCCTCTCATTAACCGCAAATCATATAACTGTGCGACCTTTTTTTAGATTATCTGGAGAAAATGTTGCCTCTATCATAATTGATGCTCCAGCTCAATTAAGGTTTCTTATTGTTCGAAGTAATCTATAGGCCAAAAAACAAAGTCCATAGTCAATAATCAAACAGTCGTCGCGAGTTGGCTCCCACGTCACTGTTGACAACAACCGGAATGTTTTACGTAGGTACCTACTGACGTAAGCCTTACCCCACGGTACTCAAAAGTACAATGAATCAAATCAATGCGTTGATCAGCGCCCCGAAAATGCCAGGCATTTTCAGTACCAATTGGCAGTGTGAAATGGACACACTAACCACCTTGGTAGGGTTCGAGGCCCATCTAAAACCTCTGCCGTACTATGGGTCCGGCACCCGGTTGCACTGCAACTCCACATCGAACTGACATAAAGTCAATTCTACCCGCATTTGGGTACAAACCACAACCACCACGATACTACCCGAGAAGCCAGTCCGCATGAGCAGGTTGGAGTTACCTCCAAGGGCTCCTGCTTCCCGCGGTACCAGAATTAAGTCTCCGGTCAGACCTTGTAACCGACAGTCGTATCTTCGAAGTCGTAGATAATTTCGTCTATCTTGGAACCAGCATTAATATTTACAACAATGTCAGACTGGAAATCCATCGCAGAATAACTCTTGCCAATAGGTGCTACTTTGGACTGAGCAGGCAATTGAGAAGTAAAGTCCGCTCTCGACGAACAAAGACCAAACTCTACCAGTCACTCATCATCCCCGTCCTGCTATATGGAGCAGAGCTATGAAAGAGGACAGCATCTGATGAGTCGGCGTTATGAGTTAATAAGAGAAAGGCTCTGTGGAAGATTTATGGTCTTTTCGAATTGGCAACGGCGAATACCGCTGTTGAAGGAACGATGAGTAGGACGAAATATACGACGAGATTCACACAGTTTAGCAAATTAAGAAACAGCGGCTACGCTGGCTAGGTCATGTCGTCCGAATAAATGAAAACACTCCAGCTCCAAGCGTATTCCACACAGTACTCGCCAGTTGAAGCAGAAGAAAACCTCTACTCCGTTGGAAAGATCAGGTGGAGAAGGACCTGGCTACACTTGGAATCTCCAATTGACGCTAAACAGTGAAAAGTAAAACGACTGGCGCGCTGTTTTAAACTCGGCTATAACCGCGTAATCGCTGTCTACGCCATATAGAAAAAGAATTCATATGTTAGTCTGGTAGGTTCGTGAGCCACTCATATGGTTTTGCCTTTTAATTATAGAAGCAAAATGTAACGGTTCCTTTATAAGCCGATTCTTTGCTACAAAACTATAGATCTTAGTGACGACTACCGTCTCTATATCTTTATAATCAGAAAACTTCTCATAAAACTAGTACCTGTTCCGAGAAGCTCGAAAACTTGTGTTACCCTCTACATATTTGCTATACAATACAAAGCCACACACCGCAAATGGGAGGAAATATTTGGTCAAACCTCCAGCGAGGAGATTGTTTTGGGTGTCTACAAGCTTTATCTTTATTTGTTAAACTGTTTTCTGGCCTTGGCAAGAATAAAACTTGATGAAAATTACACAATTAAAAATTTCCATCAAAGTTCGTCAGGTTACATGTTTTTAAAATTGTTACCTATGCCTATTTTTGAAATAAAAGTGACTAACTAATGTACATTTGTAGACACAGAATTCCAAATAAAGAAATAGTACGATGACATTTCTTGCTTCACATGCAG
Source organism: Bactrocera tryoni (assembly GCF_016617805.1). NCBI lineage: Eukaryota > Metazoa > Arthropoda > Insecta > Diptera > Tephritidae > Bactrocera > Bactrocera tryoni. The sequence goes on from NC_052499.1 coordinate 49,244,924, forward strand.
TTCTATTTTCGTGAGATATTTTTCTTCGGTTGCTTTAATACCTTTTCTTTCTCCCATTCAGGTTGCCTCCTCCACCTCACTTATTTCCCAGCCGATTTATGTTTTTTTTTTGCATCAAGCAACAGCTTCTTTCATTCATTCAATTTTCGCTTCATTTAGATTAATATCATCATGGCCAAACCTAATCAACATGTGCGCCGTGCTCTCGCGAAGTGATGAGGGAGTCTTCGAACGCAAACAACATTTTTGGTATTGGCAAAACAATTGGTACTGAATCGAAGATGAAAGCACTAAATAAGATTAAGTGATTAGGAAGACAATGAGACAACGAGAAAGTGGGGATTTTTTTGAGAATTTCGGAAGGGGATTTGTCAACTCATTCGGGGGATGAATTCGTTCTTTATTGTTAACTTTATACTCACATTATATAATAAAATATAATAAATATTGCGGAATAGTTGCGAATGTTGGAAAAGGCTTACGGTGAATCAGTTTAATTAAAAAAAAAAATACAATCCTACGTGTGGTACAAAGTCTTCAAAGACGCTCGAGAGATCGTTGAAGACATCCTTCATTCTGGACGACCCACGACCTCTTCAACTGATGAAAATATTTAAAAAAGTGAAGGGTATGGTGCTTGAAAATCGTCAAACATGTGTTAGAAAGATGGCAAGAAAGCTCTACAGCTCTCGCAAATCCGTTCAAATGTTTTGGGTATGAAACGTGAGCAAAAGCTCGACTCGTCTCGATAAAGCTAAATTTTTTTTTTAAAGATCACCGAAAACAGGTCTCTTTGGTCCGAAAACGCAAAGAATATCAGATCAACTGCAGTATTCACCAGATTTGGCTCCGTGTGATTTTTTTCTTGTTCTCCAAACTGAAAATGCCGCCTAGTGGAGTTCGTTTTCAGTCGATCGAAGAGATAAAACAAAATTTTTCTGAAGAAGATGAAGGCCATCCCTAAAAGTGCTTTTGAAAAGTGTTTCGAGGACTTGAAGAATCGTTATCAGATGTATATTACATCTGGTGGGGACTACTTTGAAGGGGACAATATAAATATTTGTGAAAAATTTAATATTTTGCGTTCTTTTTACAATTTCCGGTAACCATTTTAAAAAGCATGACTTCATTAAGAGTTAGTGGAGCTTCCAGAGTCGGGACTTTGTCACTTAAGCATTCAAAAATTTAAGATTCCAATATATCTCTAGTGGTTCTCTTAATTACGAGACGTTATCATTGTTCCATAATAGAGAACATTAGTACAACTTAAGGCTTATTGAACCATTATTTCTACTCTGAACAAGATTATGACCAGTATATAATATAAAGTCTTCATCAAGACCCTTCACTTTAACTGGCAGGTTGAATTGAATATTATTCCATCCTACAAATATATAGATCTTCTAGCGTGATTCCTTTGTATTAAACTTTCACGAGTCAATAACGATTATATTGGGGCATAAATATATTTACTAGAATTAATATATACAAGGCTGATACTAAATCTTGTTCGTGGTCACTACAGTCTTTTGAATAATACACTAAAATTTATAAGAAGATGCATGACAGACAGTTCTGTATTTCATATATTAACCGTGTATACAGCACAATAAGAATAGATACTAACAAAACAAAAATTAAAAAATATTCTTACAACAACCACAATGTAGCATGCTAAGCGGCATAGGCAGATAGGCGATTTTTTATCTGCCTAGACTGCAGAGCTGGCTGCCTATGAGGGTATGATCAACTTTTTGGTTTCCTTTTCCTCCTTTTGTCCTTTTAATTAACTCTCATGGATTTTGTGTGAGCCAGCATTATTTTCTGAAATTCTCAACCACTTTTTGTGAGAATCTTCTTATGTCGTTCCCACGACAATCGGGTTAAGGACTATCAACCCGGCAGAATTTTGCCGTTATAACAACAACAACAACAACAACAACAACATGATCTGCTTAAGAACTTTGATTTAAGCGATATAAAGCATACTTACCGGGCGTAGAGGTTATCCGTGATCATGAAGGCGGTTCCTCCGGAGCGAGACCTTGTCATTGCACTACGATGGGGTTCACCCTGCTGTTATTCCTAATGTGAATAGTTCATACGTGTAATTTGTGGTAGCTGGGAATAACGTACGTGCCGTCCCGACGTTTTTAAATACATTCAGAGATTAATATACAAAGAATATGAGTCGTGGTCAACGCCACTGTAGAGACGGGCATATGAGCGTAGAACTGCTGATAAAAAAATTTACCGCCGTTTATACATTAGTCTGTGTAGAATGGAAAACGAATAAAAAAAACAAGAAAAAACGTTAACTTCGGTTGCACCGAAGCTAAATACCCTTCACAGGTGCATTTCTGTTAGTAACTATGTGTTCAGTTTGTATGGCAGCTATGTGCTATAGTTAACCGATCTGAACAATTTCTTCGGAGATTACATTACTGCTTCAGAAAATAATATAAACCAAATTTCGTGAAGATACATTGTCTAATGTGAAAGCCTTCCATACAATAACTTGATTCTGATCGTTCAGTTTGTATGGCAGCTATATGTTATAGTGGTCTGTTATCGGCAGTTCCGACAAATGAGCAGCTTCTTGAAGAGAAAATGACGTTTGCAAAATTTCAAAACGATATCTTAAAAACTGAGGGACTAGTTCGTATATATACAGACAGACGGACAGACGGACAGACAGACGGACATGGCTAAATCGACTCAGCTCGACATACTGATCATTTATATATATACTTTATAGGGTCTCCGACGATTCCTTCTGGGTGTTACAAACTTCGTGACAAACTTAATATACCCTGTTCAGGGTATAAATATCTATATGGAGACCTTGATCAGCGTGAAGAGCTGAGTTGAAGATTTAGCTTCCATAAAAACTGAATGCTCGGCGCTATTAAGTTTTGGTACGAAAAACTTTGTTATTTAAAGAGATAACTTCATAAAATTTCTCATGAGCTATTATTCAAAACAAAGGTATAATATCTGAGGAAATTATTCAGTTCGGCTTACTCTAGCATATAACTGACATACAAACTGACCAATCAAAAACAAGTTCTTATATGGAAAGTAGCCGAACTTAACTTTTTATTTTCTTTTGTTTGTTTTTTATTAAAAAAATATATTTTTGTTTTCGTTTTTAATAAAAAATTGTTTTTGTTTGTTTTTAATAATTTTTGTATTAAAAAATTAAAAAGTTTTATATGTGTAACTATTTAAGTATTTATATATATGTATATAGTAAATTTATTTTATTATATATATTTTTTTTAAATATATTATTAAATTCTTAATAAATCTGTATATATAGTATATTTATTTTATTTTTGTGTTTTGTTTTAAATTTTTTTGTTTGCTTTCTTTAATCCTTTTTTTTTTAATTTTATCATTATCCGTCCTGGATTCTTAATTTATTTTATTTTTTATATTTAACCTCAAACAAGCACTTCCTCTCACTCCTTTGTATCACTTTCTTTAATGCACTTCCAAAAGTCAGTTTGTTTGATATGAAAGAACTCAATTATTTTTCCATCCATCAAAGCCTACCACTTACACACAAACATACTTATGTACATACATACATACATATTTTATGCGAATCACTGTTAAATCAACAGAGTAGCATGAAAATACCGATTTAATGTCTACATTTGCTGGAGTATAATCAAATAGTAGCACAAGTGCAAATACACACACACACACACACACACACACATACTTACAGACGCACTTCCAGCCATACTTACATTGTATAAAAAGGGGAAGTTGAAGTTAAACAAACAACCAACCAAGTAGCAAAACGACAACGATTTGTGCTGAAGGCGCACCAAGCCAACAACAATAAGACAACAAAAACAAAAATCCGTACATAACCAATCCATAGAGTGATTGCAACGTTTTAGCAGATAACTTGTATCTCAATACTCATTTGTGCATTTACATACATACACATATACAAATAAACTTGTATACATATACATAGATATGTATATATGAATACTTAATAGAGCGTGTGTAAATATGTGAGGTAGTCGTGAAAGTCCAAAATCCACCCTCTTCCGCTGGCGCCAAAGCCTATTGAGCAGGAACGTCACACACACACACACACACACACACATATATGAAGGCTTATAAGCAACTATGAAGTTATAAAAAGTGAAAAGCTGGCAGCCATAGAAGGGTAAAAAGCTTCAATGCTGCGACGTGGCAGAGCGACGGCTACAACAATGAGGCTGTTGAAGGATAACGGCAAAACCATGGTTACCAGTAAATTATGTGAGCTTATATTGTCTCCACGGGGATTATTAGCGAATATCATAAGCTGATAATGCGATTAATTGAATGCGAGAGAAAAAGTGGAGTGCAATATCGTGGAAGGGGATAGAAGAAACCAGTACAAAGACTGCAGATTTTAAAGAGAATTTTCAAAATTTTATGCAGCAAGCGAAGTATAGAAGCGGTCTGATTGTTAGCACCGTGTTACGCCTAAAAGTTTGCTTTTGAGATATTTCTAACTTTTGAATAAATGCTGGTAAGTTAAAGCCGCAACCAAATTATTTCGTGAATGTAAACAAAAATCAATTGCGCTGTTATAGCGACTATGGATGGAAACGAAAGTTTGATGCATTTGATATTTAATACCGTTACACGGCTGCGCTGTGCGCTGGTGCAGTTTTAGGTAGATTCATTGTTTAGAAGCAAGTATATCGTTTTTTTGTCTGGCAGGGAGGTATTAGCAGGAAAAAAATAAAAACTAAAAAGCAAAGATAAAAAGTTTTTAAAATTAAAAAAAAAAAAAAATTATTGACTGAAATTATTTAATTCGATAAAAAATTCTTTATATGTATATGATTCATTTTTGTCCCGGACCCAATTCGTTGCTGCGAGAGATGGCAACTTGTTTGCTCTCTCAAGCCTCCACCATCCTCAATTCTCGCCACCTAACACCGTTGAGCCAGAACACCAAAGATGGCAAGGCGCTAACCCCAGCGTATCTACTAATAGGGTGCTCTCTGCGAGCATTACCGCCAGAGCAAGTGTCAGTGGACCCCATTCATTGCTGCGGCAACTTTCATACCTTCTATTGCCAAAATTGCAACCGAAAAATGTTTTAAAGAAATTAAATATTTTATACGATAATACTATATTTTCTTATTGTTATTTATTAAAAACACAAGTCTACGAGTGGTATGAAGTTTAAAGACGGCCGAGAGATCGCTGAAGACATGCTTCGTCATGGACGTACGAGACATCTTCAACTGATGAAAATATTAAAAAAGTGAAGGATAGAAGAGAGCTCGCCATCACTCTCAAGTAGTCGTGTGACTTTTTCTTTTTCCCTGAAACTGAAATTGTCGCTCTGTGGAACCCGTTACAGTCGATCGATGATATAAGACAAAATTCGCTGAAGGAGCTGAAGGCCATCCCAAAAAGTACTTAAGTAAAGTGTTTCGAGAACTGAAAAAATCATAGGGATAAATATATATAAAATAAATTTGTTAAATTTATTATTTATAAAAATTTATTAATTTATTTTATAAATTTATTAAAAAATATTTATAAACATATGTACACGCCACATAAATTATGTATAAATGAGTATGCTTACGGCAATTAGAAAACCTATGTATGTACATACATATATGTCACTACACTCCTGTCAATTCAGGTATACCTGCATGCCTTCATTTCTCTAATCTGAATGCCTTTTCTCCTTTGCGCGTATCCTTTTGCCATGAATTCTCAACCACTTTGTGTGATGATCGTCTTAAGAACTTTGATTTGAGCGATAGAAAGCATACTTACCTGGCGTAGAGGTTATCCGTGATCATGAAGGCAGTTCCTCCGAAGCGAGATCTGATCATTGCACTTCGATTGGGTTGACCTTTGCGATTATTCCTAATGTGAATAACTCGTGCGTGTAATTTTTGGTAGCCGGGAATGGCGTACGCGCCGTCCCGACGTAATTGAATACATACCGTAAATCTTTATTACTGAATGCAGCGAAAGTGACGATGTTAATAGCCTTGACAGACGGCAGCGTTAATCCGGATTATCTGCGCACTTAATCATATCCAAATTTGTAGGTGACAGACGGCAGTTATGCGAGTTTGAAACTCTCATAAACAGCTCATTGTCCTTTTTATAATATTTTCAATGAAAATTGATAGAAGATAAACATTACGGTTGTTAGCCGACCAATTTTTACCAAACCATTTTTTATTACAAAAACATATAACACATTATTTTTAAAACTGCATCATAACATAGAAGTTTTATTGATATTATATTGAGAATTTGATAAACAACTGTCAGGGTTGCTTGTATTTCATTCACAATAGATGAAAATTGGCCATTTTTAACAATGTTGCCAACGAAAATCTCACAAACTCCCTAAAATTTTGAGAGTTATTTTTGGATTCAGCAACGGAGTTAGCTGTGGTAACTCCTGAATTAGTCCCGAAAAATGCAATTAATCTGGTTTAACGCTGCCGTCTGTCAATGCTATAACTCTACTTAGAATGGGAATAGAAAGACCCTCATCCTTTTGTAGAACAATCTCAACCAATTTCTCTAAATAAAAGGGAACGAAATCCAAACTTCGACTATTTTACACCTGATTTAATATCAATTTTTTAACCGATTGATTATTCACTTCCAAGTAGACCTTAGCTTTTCCAATAGACATGGAAAAGTCCAGATATCCAGAAATAGCGGTGAAGGTATTAGAAGCAACAATATAATAGTTTCAGATTGCTATTATTAATATCTCGTTTTGGTTTTTCTTAATTCATGCAATCCACTTGGATAACTGTAGATTCCGTAGTTAAATAATGATGCAATACTTCCTCTAATGTTACATAAAATTTTGGGTTTATTCCGAATGAAATCTGAGCGTCTTCAAATACTATTCCAGGCTGCACTTCTTGAGTGAAAACAATTTTATACGGTTGCAAGCCCAAAACCTTTTTCAAAATCTGCCAGCTTGTGGTTTGAGACAGTCCCAATTCTTGAGAACGTATTGGAATCGACAAATTGCTGCCTTAAGCAACACTTGAAAGAAAATGTACGCACGAAATGTTTAACAATTCGACAAATAGCGAGCACAGGTGGACGATTAAGACTATAAAATGGCAAAAGCGCACGAAAAGTTGCAATTGGAGAAGGACTATTTTGATAATACAAGTTATTTTGATAATAATAAATTTGTAAACGTTACTCCTGCGAAACGAAGAACTCCTATGCTCGATCTTATAAATTAGCAAAACGCTTAGTGGCCAATACATATTTGCTCAGGCGTTTAATTTCCATTCCCGCCAGTTCTGTGTGATGTCTGAAGGTATGCGCTCCCAAGTGCTTAAACCTTGACCTCCCAAACAAGGGACATGTTTTCACCTCGTCTTCTGCCATATAGCTTGGCAGAATATATATGGAGTCTGGTAATATTCCTATCCTTATAGCATGGCCCTACTCGGAAAAGTCTAGCCTTAAAAAGACTCGATGCTATTAATAAAAAGGTTAAACACTTCTTCACCAACCCTGAACGCACTCTTAATGAGTTTTAGGCTAGTATCGCCGCAATGCTATCTAGTCACTTCTCTGAAGAAGGCTGCACACCGGAGCAGTAAAACTCGACTCGTCTTGGAAAACACTGTAATAGTCAGGAAGTCTGCGGCTGGTGTTTATAAAGAGCTCCTGACGGTTAACTCAATGCTCACTCACTCACTGGTAAGCTCACTGCTCCTCTCCTTCAACGGCTTCTTCTCACCCACAACTCTCTCGCCGGTATGTGGGTAGAGAAGACAATTGCCGCCAAGGTTCGGTTTGGCGACTCCATGACCCAAGTGATCCGGTATAAAGTCAAAGAGTGTGTGAGAATTTCCGAGTGTTCACAATGTGTTCATTTGGAACACAGATTCTCTGCGTCTGATAGATGACGATGTCTATGGTTCACCATGTTCAAAATGGCGTTAATTGTCATGGTTGGAGTGGGACCTTAGTGCGCCACACATGCTGATGAGCGCCACCGGTTAAACGCTCTCGAGTTTCTTAGCAAGTGTGGTTTTTCTAGAGCCCTCCACCACATAAAGACTCCATAGAACATACTGGGCTTGATTATGGTTTCGTAGAGCTAGAGGACCACTTTCGGTAAGAGACCTCACCTTTTGCCAATGACTCCTTTACAGCAGTATAAGACAATCGATGCATTTTTTTTTGCACTCTCTTCGATATGCGACTTCAATGAAAGCTTCCTATCCAGGACGAGTCCTACATATTTCACTGTATCCGCCGTTTGCAGACGGATGCATCCCATTTGCGGCAGCGGTGCTACCTTTTAAAAATGCGAAAATCTAGCACTTAGTTATTCTCATGTGCTGTACACAGTGTTTAAGATAGGATTCAAATTTAATGGAAGAGTTAAGAAATACCTCAGAGTAAGAAAGTTCCACTTAACCATTAAACGAAGCATTTACCTCTTATTTTATCGATTGAACAGCTCAAAAAAAAGTACAAACAAACTAAAATGCATGGTCTCTAATAGAATCCAGTGCTAACAGCAATGCATTCGGAGCACTAGCTCAACCCCCAAAAGGAAACCGAAATTGATCACCCGTCAAAGTTGGCGGTGTCTTTTCACATCATTGTTGTCATGTATTTATATGTATATACAAGTATTTTTTATGTACTTATGTACGTATGTTTGTATGTATGCGTGTATGTATGCAGTGTCTTTAAATCTTCAATGCTCGTTCTCATCATTGTCATCACTACGCTTGTTGTTATGGTTGTACGCTTTATTACTATTGCTTTTTATGCCCCCCCCACATTGCTTCACTGCTATTGCTGTTGTTATCATAGCTTTTGCTACTCTTAATATCGCACACACTTGTTTGTGCTCATGTTGCGCTGGATAAATATCCTCGAGCACGAACGGCACGTACAGACACGTGTGTTGCCATCATATGCGTGTCCGTCCGCACAAATCGAAACAGGCCTCGAAGTGGTTGAGCACGAGTATGGGCTTGGAGTAGGGGGAGCAGAGAGTGCGTTGCATGCAGTGAATGTGGTGAAGTGAAATGAAAGAAGGAAAGCGTCAACCGAACGACGAACCAAACTGAATCAACTCAATTGAGGCTGCGACACAGTGAGATTAATGTACGCATTAGTAGATTTAATGCATATTATAGCTATCGTCGTCCATGGAGGCAGTGCAAAATACACACACACACACACACACACATTAACATCTCTTTATACTTTATTATTATTTTTGTTTTTAATAGATGTGTGTGTGTGCGTGTGTTTTTTGCGAAATCGTAGGCTTGCTAGACACCGGTAAAAGCAACAGCGCACTCACCACAACAACCGTTATGTGAAAGCTTCTCGGCTTCACGGCGATTGAGACATTATTTGGGGAATACCTCAACGTCGGCATTGTGTGCAGCATCAGCACTTTGGCAGCGCCTGTTGGCGGTGTTGTGCCTCATGCCACTTCGGCCGGTATCGTCAAGTTTCGCTAACCGTATAACGGTATACCATCATTACCAATACCATTACCAGCGACAGTGGCGCACAACTACATATGTATGTATGTATACACGAAAGCAAATTCGCACGTATGCATGTGGCTATATACATATGTAATTGTGTGTGTGTGTGTATGTGTGTGGGTGGGCAATGCTTGAGTCGTATCGAATCGAAACATGCTCGTACAAATAATGCGAAACATTTGCAATTCTTAAAAGCTGCTCTTATTGTATTCATATTTTGTTACGGTTGTTATTTTACTTTACTTTAAAGTAGTTCTTGATGCCCATTTCAAATGCACGAACACACTCACGTGCATAAATGCGAACATAAACGAACATATACATATACATATATAAATATTTATTACACATATATATAAACCGTTGTTCGAAGCATTTACGTATAGAACTTCAGCCACATGTCGCTTAGCAGTCTTTTCAATGAATGCCTGCAGTTTTTAAATATTTTCTGTGCGTTGGGTTTTCAATGTTCTGACAGTCTTCCGAAAGCTTTAAGCTTCTCTACAAACATATTTTTCAGATATTTAAAGTGAGATTAGTCCCTTAAACTTTAACTCTAGCTATAATAAAATCTCGTTCTTAACACTGTAATAACTCTCCCTTGCTTCTCCACCTGTTTCATACCATCCAAGCAAATTTAACCCGTACTGACAAAAAAAATTAAATTTTTATGCATTTTATTACAAATCTATATTATGGTAAACAAACTAGACTCCTTTTAAGCTAAAACAAGCTGTCACAACGCTTAATCCAATTTTCTCAGCATTTGTCATAAGCCTCGGCTGGGATGGCCTTCAGATTTTTTATACTCTCGCAACAAAGTTGCTAAGGAGAGTATTACAGTTTTGTTCACATAACGGTTGTTTGTCAGTCCTAAAACTAAAAGAGTCAGATATAGGGTTATATATACCAAAGTGATCAGGGTGACAGGTAGAGTTGAAATCCGGATGTCTGTCTGTCCGTCCGTGCGTGCAAGCTGTAACTTGAGTAAAAATTAAGATATCATAATGAAACAGGGTACACGTATTCCTTGGCTCCATAAGAAAGTTAAGTTCGAAGATGGGCAAAATCGGCTTACTGCCACGCCCACAATATGGCGGAAACCGAAAACCTATAAAATGAAATTTGGCACAAAGGATCGCATTAGAGAGGGGCATATTTGGACGTAATTTTTTTGGAAAAGTGGGCGTGGCCCCGCCCCCTACTAAGTTTTTTGCACATATCTCGGAAACTACTATAGCTTTGTCAACCAAACTCTACAGAGTCGTTTTCTTCAGGCATTTCCATACACAGTTCAAAAATGGAAGAAATCGGATAATAACCACGCCCACCTCCCATACAAAGGTTATGTTGAAAATCACTAAAAGTGCGTTAACCGACTAACAAAAAACGTCAGAAACACTAAATTTTACGGAAGAAATGGGAGAAGGAAGCTGCACCCAGGCTTTTTTCAAAAATTGAAAATGGGCGAGGCGTCGACCACTTATGGACCAAAAACCATATCTCAGGAACTACTCTACCGATTTCAATGAAATTCGGTGTATAATATTTTCTTAACACCCTGATGACATGTACGAAATATGGGTGAAATCGGTTCACAACCACGCCTTTTACCAATATAACGCTATTTTGAATTCCATCTGATGCCTTCTCTGTATAATAAATACATTAGGAACCAATGATGATAGCGGAATAAAACTTTACAAAAATACGGTATTTGAAAAATATGTAAATGACGTATTATGAAATCTCGATTATCACTTTATCATGCGAGAGTATAAAATGTTCGGTGGCACCCGAACTTAGCCCTTCCTTACTTATTTTTGTTTTTTTGTGTTTCGGCTCTTGTGTTTTGGAGCGCCTTTCCCTAGATTGTTATACATTTCGACGTCATATTCATAAACTCATTTCGCTTTCCAAGTACTGATGCGTTTGAAGAATATAGGGTTCTCAACCAGCATCAAGTATGGCTTTTGCAAACTTAACTTATTTTTTCAAAATATTGCAGTCTTGCAGAGTTTGGCGTTGACACTCTTTAAACCCAAAATATTAACCGAAATATGTTGAGTCGATCACCAAAGCATGTTGAGATTCTCTGATCGTCATTAGGAAAGCTAGATGGACGACTCGAATGTGATAAGTTTGGAATAATTTCATGACCATCAATGAATGAACAGAGTAAACCCCCCAAAATAATCCTTCTCCACATGGGCTTTCCAACGGAGTGGAGGAAGACATGACCTAGCCACCGTGGCCGCTATTCTTAATTCGCTGAACTACATATGTCAATGTCGTCGTATAACTTGTACAGCGCATCGTTCCATTGACTGAGGTATTCGCCGTTGCCGATGTGCAAAGGATTAAGTCGCATACGCGACGACTGTTTGTTTGATGACAGGAGACATTTCGTCTTATCCTCGTTTACAACCAGATCCATTCTCTTCGCTTCCTTATCCAGTCTGGAGAACGCAAAACTAACAGCGCATATGTTGAGGCCAATGATATCAATGTCATCGCCATACACCAAGAGGTGTACACCCTTGTAGAAGATTTTAACTTTTCTGTTCAGCTCTGCAGCTCGAATTATTTTCTGCAGCAGTAGATTGAAGAAGTCACACGACAAGGAGACGCCTTGTCTGAAACCTCGTTTGGTATCGAAAGTATCGGAGGGGTCTTTCCTGATCCAGACGGAGCTTTTGTCATTGGCACCCGCAAGGAATATTGAAGGTATACAACTGAATTTCGGCTATAATCGCGTAAGCGGTGTCTACGCCAATTAAGAAGATACAACTGAATAAAGGCAGATTTCTGACAATCTCTTGAATTGTGTCAAAAATGTCATGTCAATCACCATCACGTCACTTTAACTTTCTCTTCGTGTCAAGGTTAACATTCAAATCTTTTGAAGTTTTGTTGAATTGAACTTAAAACTGGTGCCTTTCCGATTAGATGGCTATTTATGTATTTCCCGTTATATGGATGTGCGCTGCCTTTCTCACTTCAGGATAGAATTTTGTGGTACTTACATCCTAATCAGATTATCACATTGTGATGTAGTGAAAGTGCATGCTATTATACCCTGAACAGAGTAAATAAACGTTGCTACAAAGTTTTGTAGCTAAGCCTGTCAATCTGTATATATGGGAAGTAGTCCTTCAGTTTTCGAGATCTAGATCTGAAAATTTTCACACGTCTCTTTCTTACGAAGACGCTGGTCATTTGACGGAATCGCCGATATCGGACCACTATAGCATATAACTGCCATACAAACTGATCGGTCAGAATAAAGTTCTTAAATCGAAATTTTATTATTTCACCACGAGAGTAGGAATTTGATGTCCTTAGACAGTAACTGTTTACCCAGAAGCATAATATTATACCCAAACAACCGCGCTATTAGTCCGGTTTTCTCCAGATTGAATAAGGAAGCGAATCGTAAGGGTCTGGTTGTGAACGGGGACAAGGTGAAATATCTCCTGTCATCAAACAAACAGTCGTCGCACTCACGACTTCGCTCACACGTCACTATTGACAGTCATAACTTTAAAGTCGTAGATAATTTCGTCTATCTTGGAACCAGTATCAACACCATCACCAATATTAGCCTTAAAGTCCAACGCAGAATCACTCTTCCCAACAGGTGCTTACTTTGGACCGAGTAGGCAATTGAAAAGTTAAATTCTTTCCCGACGAACAAAGAACACACTCTACAAGTCCGTTATCATTCCCGTCCTGCTATATAGTGAGGACGCATGTACAAGGACATCATCAGATGAGTCAGCCTTAGGAGTTTTCGAGAGAAAGGTTTTGTGGAAGATTTATGGTTCTTTGCGCATTGGCAATGGCGAGTACCGCAGTCGATGAACCCATGAGCTGTACGAGATATACGGTCATGTTGTCCGGCTGGAAGAAAACACTCCAGCTTTGAAGGTTTTCGAACAGCCGATGGAAGCAGATGAAGAGGTAGACCTCCATTCCTTTAGAGAGATCATATGGAGAAGGACCTGGCTGCATTTGGTATTTCGCATTGATGCTAAATAGCGAGAAGAAGAAGCGACTGGCGCACTGTTATTAACTCGGCTATAATCGCGTAAGTGGTATCTCCGCCAGTAAAGAAGAAGTATCAAGAAATATTAACCACATTGATTTTCGAAACTTTTAAAATTCATTTACGGTTATTATGTTAGATAATGATTTGTTATTCTTATATACAAAGTCAAGTGTTATTATATTGGCTTCAAGTATCTTGCCATAATAGTCTCACCTTCTACTTTGAAAGCGGTACCTCAACCCGCTTTAAAGGCTTTAAATGTGAACTGGCCTTAATCAATATATGCCAAACTTTATTTGGTGCGTAATTGAAGTTTTTAGTCATCTTAAAATTATTATTTGATGGAATTTTTTAGGAGAATCATGTTGCCTGTCAAATAGTCGGCAATTGACGTTAATGATCACGCTTTTATTTGCGGCTTAGGTGCGAAGAGAAATAGAGAAGTAGAAATATGACATTCAAGATTGATTTGCCATAAATATTAACACACGAACATGAATTGTATTTGTTTTAATTTTGCAATTCACGTTGCTGCTAAGAAAGCATTAAAATTCAATTCGTTTTTTTCGAGTAAAAAATTTAAGTTTTGCCTCGCACTTTTGTCAGCGGGTCTAATGAGAAATTCTCAGAAAAATTATTTTGAATTATTTGCTAATAAACAAATTTTATAATATATGTGTGTATGTTTGGTTACGAAATAATTTGATGATTAAAATATACTTTTTTTTCTAATTTATAATTATTGAAGCACACAAATTTTATTTTTTTTGTCTCAACTTTAATTACTTGTTGAATCTTTTTTTTTAGCAATTTCACATGTGATTAAATGTGTGCACACTAGGGTGCTTCAATAAAAAATTTTGAATTTTTTTTCACCAACTAATTTTCGTTTCTCAAAAATAACCATCACATATTCAGAAAGTTCATTTTTGAAACTCTGGAAATTCCCGCGAAAAAATTATTATTCTCAGAAACTTTCTTTATTTTTATTGAAACCATTCCAAATTTCAAATCACTATGTTTAATCGCCTAATTGAGATAATCAAACTTTGTCGCAGAAATTTCCAAAATTTGAAAAGTGAACTTTCTGAATATGTGATAGTTATTTTTGAGAAACGAAAATTAGTTAGTGAAATTTTAGTTTGAATAATAAAACGAAAATTCCAATGTAAAATGTATGGGAACCTAAAAAAAAATAGCCACGCCTTAGAGTTAAGCTACAGTGCCTGGCTTGATGGAGGATTCGTTCGAGGAAACGTTTGTCAATCACTAACATTTGAGGGGGTAAAAGTTGAAAAAAAAAATTCAAAAAATTTTTTTATGCACCTTAGTGTACACAGTGCATTATTTTTTAATTTAGTAACTGAACATTGAATAATGTTGAGATTTATCAGCCCTCCAAATTTAGCTAGGTATGTTTTTTTACCACAATTCATAACAAAGGGAGATTCATTTCGAGATTCTCAACTTTTTTTAAAGGAAAAACACAGAAACTTTAAATTTAATGGGGAACGTTTGTTATCATTCGAAGGCACATTCTCTGGCTTTTATTTTTTGAAGATTATATTCCTCAAATGTTGGCCGCGGCTACGTCTCAAATGTTCCATCCGTTGAGGCGAATTTTCGACGACTTATTCGAGCATTTCTCCGAAACGGCTGAACCGATCGACTTTCACATCATCTCCTCGGAAATATTTATCATGTAATGATAGAAGAAATAAGATCTTGACAATAATTTCATTTTTTGAAATCACACTGTAATTTTTTTCACGAAAATCTACTAATTTTTGAGGAGCTTCGTCGTAAAAAATACGTTTTCTATTGCAAGTGGATATAATTCTTTAAGGGGTTAGGGATGTCAGAATTTTCAAAAAATTAACTTTTTTTTTCATTTTCGTTAAGTGCAATATCTTAAAAATATTCTTTGAAAATTTCACGTTGATCCGATAATTAGTTTTTGAGTTATTCGACGAATAACAAAGAGAGCTCGGGCACTTCAAAGCGCTAGTGTGAAACTTTAAACGCGTTTTTCTCAAAACTATGTTTTTTGAACTGGTGACAACTGTAACTCGAAAACCGCTCAGTAGATTTTAATGAAATTTATACAGCTTTTAGAAAACATAATAAACTCGGGTCTGATCGAAGGATTTTTTTTTTCAAAAATTTCGATTTTTAAGACCAATTAACTGTTGATTTTTTCCCAAAAATTTAGACAAAAATTTCCTGATGCCGCCATTTTGTTAATTTTTGAAAAAAAAAAAATTTTTCGATCAGGCCCAGGAGTATCTGTTTATAAAAGTAATTTTTTTTGTCCGATTGATTTTAGATGAATCTCCAAGGACTTATGGTTGTCACCGAAAGTACCTTTTTTGGAACTGGGTCAACACAAACAACTATAACTTTGGAAATTAATTTTTTTTTTTTTAATTTTCGTGACTTCAAGTCAACACATTCTATAATAATGAAATATTACTACTTTTGTAAAATAACACGATTTAATAGCAAAAAAAAATATTGAAAATTCTAATTTTTTCGTGCTTCTGACTACCCCTAACTCCTTAAGGTAAGCACTCGTGCCAGCTTATCGCCGGAGAAGCTCGAAAAAGTGACGGAAAAAAGTTCAATCTGGTGCCATTTTATTGCATTTTTACTCAGGAAAAGGGAAATAAAGAAAAGTAGCTAAAAAACAGTTCATTTTTATTATTTGGATATCAATATAAAACACGTCGCACCCTGTTTTATTTCAAATAATTTTTTTTCGAGTATTTTTTCTGCAAGTCGCCACTTATCTACATACGAAAACTTAACTGCTTATATACATATATGTGTATGTATATATGTATAATCATATTCATATAATTTGAAACTAATTATGCATTTAAGATAGATGCATAATAAATTATGGCATATTATAGCTTATATAAGTATGGTTTGCAATGTTATGTGAATTGCTCACGTTAATTCTCATGGAAACTGTTACAAACGAGCACGAGTGCTCACATGTTGTCAATTAACGAAATGTTTGCAATATATTCTGAGAAATAAAACTTTTACACACATTTTTTTCTAAGAAAATTTCACTTCATTAAAAGAGCGTTAAAATTGCAGTTGAAGGCAAACGGCGCAGCCAAACGCAAATGAATGGAATTATCACCAGCTATTGTGTTGGGATTTTGCATTTACCCATTGAAAATGTGCACATGCTCATATGTGGAGGTGCCTGCGTGTCTAACAGGTGCGTCAGTGTACAGTGTGGCAATTACTTTAAACAGTTTTTCATTAAATATGCTTTTATATGAAAGATTTCTGTGGCAGTGAATATGTGTATACAATATGAAGGAAATAACGGTAACATTGAGAAGATTTTGAAATTAAGGTGAAATCAAACAAGTAAAAACTTTAGCATCGGTTACCCCGAAGCTACAATATCCTTTACATATCCAAAAGATGCCAAACAAGCAATGATTCGAGTTTTCGAGATGAATACCGCTGCCTTGGACAATAGTCTTGTCAAATAACTTCATTTTGCCCGATCAGTTTGTATGGCAGCTATCTGCTATAGTGTTCTGATATTGCCAGTTACCACAATTGAAAAGCTTCTTGGTAAGAAACGGACGTGTGCAAGATTTCAGATCGATATCTTTAAAACTGGGTGACTAGTTGACGGATAGACGGAAGGTCTTGGGTACATAGACTCAGCTCGTAATGCCCGTAATATGTGCTCAGTTGCACATATATGTATGTATGAAAGGGGTAATCCATTTCGAGATTTTCTACCTTTTTAAAGAAAAAGACACAAAAACTTCAAATTAAATGGGGAATGTTTATTATCATTCAAAAGAACATTCTTAGGAATTTATTTTTGGAGATTATCTCTTTTAAAAGTTAGCCACGGCTACGTCTCAGACGGTCCATCCACTGAGTCCAATTTTCGAGACTCGTTCGAGCATTTCGACTAGTAACTGGCGTGACACAAGTGATTTTTTGCTCCAAGGCCTTAATCGAAGCGGAATTGTGCGCATAAGCTTTATACTTTACATATCTGTACTCGTACTATCGATCGGCTCAAAACATGAAATTATCAGCTCACCGAAGTGTTCTCTCAATACATCCATTGATTGCTGCGATATGTGGGAAATGGTGCCGTCTTGTTGAAACCATATGTCGCTGAGATCACGAGCTTCAATTTCTGGCATCAAATTGTCGCTTATCATGGCGCGATAATGCTCGCCATTGATGGTTAAGCTCTAACCGATGGATCGATGATTCCAACGAGCCGACTACTCTTGAATCTCTTCAGGTTGGTCGTCGTCCCAAACGCAGCAATTTTGCTTATTTGCATAGTCATTGAGCCAAAAATGGGCCTCAAAGCTGAATAAAATTTCGCTCGAAAATGTCAGACCTTTTCGAACTTTTCAAGAACTCATATATCGAAGCTGATCACTTGGGAAGGTCGAGTGATATCAATTTCTGCAAGAGCCGTATTTTGTGCGCTATCAATTTAAGATCTAGGCGTAAAATCACTTGGGAAGGTCGAGCCAATTTCTGCCAAAGCTGTATTTTGTTCGCTATCAATTTAAGATCTAGGCGTAAAATGCGCCTAGTCGTACCATACGTCATTCCGAGTTGCTGCGAACGGCGCCGGTCCGACTCTCCACAGCTATATATGGTCTTCACTGCGTGCTGAACATGGTCTATTCTGTCGAATATTATCCAATAATGAAATTGAGCGAAGCGCGAGAAACACATTCTTTATAGAACGTGAATTTTTGTAACAAAAGTAGTTTGAATTTTTAAAAGGAAGAATCTTTCTTGCGTAAATTTTTATTGATATTTAAAAATTTTGTGTTAAATTCTTAGGACGTTCCTTGCCTAATAATTTTTTTATCTCTCGAAACTCCACAAAATACCACACTGTGCATTTAATGAGCCTTCCATAGAATTCAAATGCAATGTTAGTTGATTTTGCTGAGACAAAAGGCGAATTTAATTCCCAAAGTATGTAAAACAAAGAAAATAGGAAAAGTTTATAGCGAAACTTTGTGAAATTAGTTTGTACGGTGGCTGCACAAGATTTAATTTTATTTTGTTTTAACTTCTTATTGTTGTTGTTCTGTTATTGCAAAGCTTTTTCAATACAGCTGATGTTTATTTATTATGTTTGTTGTTCTCACAACTTTCTTACTTACCTTCGTTTCACTTTTAATCACAAAATGCCTGCATTGTGCTCAAGCTGTCTTCCCAGTTACTTAGAAAATAAGACATTACCATATACGTACAAATTCACTCACCAAGTACATGCTAAGTATATTGCGCTGTGTGAATGGGAATTATGCGCTACTTAAAGAGATGGCGAAGAGTTAATGCTCTTCAAATCGTTCATTTTTTATTAAAACAAAACATTTCTTTCATTACAGCTTCAGGGCGCGCACCACCAGAGCCCTACTACGGTCGCTACATCGGAGAATTCACAAATTTTGCGCACGGCATAAAGGTGAGTTCGCACTTATATTTTATTATTTAGTTTAAATGGTGGGTAATTTATGGTAGATTTCTGATGATTACCGTTTCTTCAGTAAAGAATTGGAGCGCGATTGAGATAACTTAAATATATATTTATATAATCGTCTTCGAAATCACTCTTCAGCAGAGTTTTTAGGTTTCCGCAAAAATATTTTTAAATGTTGTATACTGGATCAATATTTCAATTTTAGTATTTATAAAACGATTTGTATTCTCCACAACAAAAACATTGACGTTTACATTTTGCATCTACCCCTATACGTAAGGGATGGTCCTACATGACATACATTTGTTTTCTGTATTCTACTTGCAATCGTACAAATATCCTTTTTCATTGAGCATTAAACTCATTTATATCCTTCTTACTTGAATTCTCAACCAGTTTCTACAGCATTCTAGTGAAATACTTTCGTTTGAGCGGAGAAAAGCATACTTACCTGGCGTAGAGGTTATCCGTGATCATGAAGGCGGTTCCTCCGAAGCGAGACCTGATCATTGCACTTCGATTGGGTTGACCTTTGCGATTATTCCTAATGTGAATAACTCGTGCGTGTAATTTTTGGTAGCCGGGAATGGCGTACGCGCCGTCCCGACATTTTTGAATACATTCAGAGAATATTATAAAGGTAGAGGCGAAGAATTGGTCTTGGTTGTGTAGAGCTAGATCAGCTGAGGACATTTTGCAGATCGTTCCGATTTAGCGCACTCTCAATGAGTACGTTGAAAATGGCATAGTTTGAGCAGTTCTGTCGAGATAACCATTTATTGTTGGTTATAAAGCTGGGACTTATCCGTTAAATGATTCAAACTATGCTATTAAGGCACTAAATAATTGTGCTTTTAATCTACGTTTAATAATTTTTGTGTTAATTGTAATTTTATATCTCATGGAAGATATTTTTGGTTATATCGTCCTTCTCTTCCGTCGGGGCGTGGGCACAAATCAGCGATATGTTGAAGAACTTCGCTTTGATGCGGATTATGGCCAGACGTTCACTAACAGGGGTGATGCTAGGACTTCGCAACGGAGTCTCTCTCCCACCACGAATCCCACACCGAATTTGCGCTCCTTTATATGGTCACTGTAGTAAATGCTACAAGGACCTACTCGTCTCAGTCCTTGTCCCATCCATTGCACTTCTTGAATGGCTGTAATGTCGGCCTTTACTCTTACGAGGACATCAACCAGCAGGGCAGGGACACCTTCCCAATTAAGGGAACGGACATTCCACGTGCATGCGCTTAAATCGTAATCCTTATTACGTTTGCAGTCGTCGTCATCAATAGGAGGGTCACTCATCTTGTTTTGTTCTTTTCATTGGGGTTGTTTTTTATGTGGCGGGTCCCAAAACCAGCTTTTAACCCTGAGGAGGGGATGTTTCGCTTTCTCACTTTAGCCCGCCTTCAAACGGATGTTGTTTGGCTACCCAGAGGAAACTTGGTCTCAGACCGGAAGTCGTGAGCTGTTTGAGTCATATGTAAAATGATCGTTTCTGGTCACTCCCAAGAGAATGGCGCTCAAAGAACTTTCCTCACTGCGTGAACTTCCACACAGGGCTAAATCTTCCAAACAGAATACGTTGAGGTAAAACAGTGTAGTTTGGTTAATAATTCGGGATGAGAAATGATTTCAGATTACTTTTCAATTAACAAAGTTTATTCAATAAACTTATCTGCATTAAAAATTGGTTAGGTTCTGCAAGTTTGTATATCAAAAATAATCTAGTATTTGTAAACATTAATTTTCTATATTTCACACCAAAACAAACATTAATTTTTTGTATAAAATAAATTTTCATTTCAACAAATCCTATCGAGAGTTGATTCTACATAGTATATTTTAACACATATCGACTTCCTCACAAATTTTTAAGCAAATAAACTCGACATCTATGTTAGTATGTATTTGCATATAAATATGTATACTTGTATATATAAATACAACTCTGTAATATCACTTTATTATCTCTCGCAGGGCTCCATTTATGCCGTCGACGAATCTACGCTGTTCATCAAATCATTTGCATATGATGGCACGGGACCGGATGCATTCTTCTGGGTTGGTAAAACTCCACGTCCAAGTCCCGAAGGATACATCATACCATATCCAGAAGAGTATGCTGGCATGTAAGTACACTACTGTGCAATATTTAGAATTACATACATAAGGGAAGTATATGCTTGCACATTTGAGCAGAAGCTTCTGTGTAGTTCATATATATGTATGTATACGTAGATAGCTGTTCTATATGCAAAGTTATATTTATATAGTGCGGTTAGATGTAAATTTATATATTTTGAGTTTATATACACTTATGTATTATATTTTTGTATCCATATTTATATGCTAACAGTGAAATATGCTGAAATTTAAGAATACTAAATCATTAGTTTGACTGTAATGTGCTGATGCTGCATGCTTGTTCTACAAATACATAATAATATATCTAGAAGTAAGCACGGATTAGTGTAGTTATGTACTAAATAGCACCCCGAGGAATTAGTTAAGAGTTTTGATTGTATTTCAAACCAAAAAAAAATATTAAAAATATTTTTTGTACAAGAATATAATAATATTTATAATATGCATATGAATTAGAGATTTTTTTTCGCTGAGTACTCTGAAAATTAGGTTCCTAGGCACCAATAAGAAAGTCTCTCCAGGTATGAACTCTTTAATTGTAGAAGGTCCTCCGCCTTAGGATACAGGGGTAGTTCCTCTGCTTCCTCGGCGGCTACTGCGTCGAATACTCTCAGAGTTGGAGTGTTTACATTCATTTTGACGACATGACCTAGTCAGCGTAGCCGTTGTTCCTTAATTCACTGAACTACGGCAATGTTGTTGTATATCTCGTACAGATCATTGTTCCATCCACTGCGATATTCGCCTCTGCCGATAATCAAAGGACCATAAATCTAAGGCAGAAACTTTCTCTCGAACCTGTAACGCTGACTCATCAGATGTTGTCATCGTCCATGCCTCTGCACCGTTTAGCAGGACGAGTATGATGAGTGACCTGCAGAATGTGGTCTTTGTTCGTCGGGAGAGGACTTAGTCCACAATTGCATACTAAGTCAGCGATAGCGCGCCAGTCGTTAGTGCTTTTCGCTGTAAAGCGGCAATTGGAGATTCCAAGTGTAGTCAGGTCCTTCTCCATTTGGTCTTTCCATGACTTTGCAGAACGAGGATGATGAGTGTCTTGCAAAATTTGGTTTTTGTCTGTCGGGAGAGGACTTTACTCCTCAATTACTACCTACTCAGACCGAAGTAGCACCTTGAATTTTGAGGCTGGCGTTGTTGTTAATGCAGGTTCCGAGATAGATAAAATTATCTACGATTTCAAAGTTATGACGGTCAACAGGGACGTGGGAGCTTAGTCGCGAGTGCCACAATTTTCTAATAGATGACAGGAGATATTTCGTTTTGCATTCGTTCACTACCTGACCCATTTGTTTCGCTGCAATATCCAGTCTGGAGAAAGTAGAACTAACGGCGCGGTTGTTTTGGCCAATGATATCGATGTCATCGATTTAGCTGTGTAACTCGAATTATTTTTTCCAGCAGCAGATTGAAGAAGTCACACGATAGCTAGTCATCGTTACTGAAACCTCGTTTGGTATCGAACAGCTAGGAGAGGTGATTTTCGATCCTAATGGAGCGTTTGGTATTGCTCATCGGCAAAACTAATACTACACAGCCGTAAAATCGAATAAAAAGGTAGTGTGTGCCGATTCTCTTTGCGCGGTATTTTTCTAAAAATGAGCGCAAAGTGAATATCTAGTCAGTTATTGAATTTCCTGGCCTGCAGCCATATTGGTAAGCTTCAGTCAGTTTGTTGACTGTGGGCTTTAATCTTTCACATTAGTTTAGCGCGTTAGTTTTGAACTATACAGATATATGTATGTATATATACTGGTAATCGAAAAAGTATATACGAAAATACTTTTTCGATTCATATCATATTTAAACTTATTATACTCTCGCAACAAAGTTGCTAAGGAGAGTATTATAGTTTTGTGCACATAACGGTTGTTTGTAAATCCTAAAACTAAAAGAGTCAGATATAGGGTTATATATACCAAAGTGATCAGGGTGACGAGTAGAGTTGAAATTCGGATGTCTGTCTGTCCGTCCGTCCGTCCCTCCGTGCAAGCTGTAATTTGAGATTATGTAATTATTATTAATTGAGATATCATGATGAAACTTAGTACACGTATTTCTTGGCTCCATAAGAAGGTTAATTTCGAAGATGGGCAAAATCGGCCTACTGCCACGCCCACAAAATGGCGGAAACCGAAAACCTATAAAGTGTCATAACTAAGCCATAAATAAAGATATTAAAAAGAAATTTGGCACAAAGGATCGCATTACGGAGGGGCATATTTGGACGTAATTTTTTTGGAAAAAAGAACGTGGCCCCGCCCCCTACTAAGTTTTTTGTACATATCTCGGAAACTATTATAGCTATGTCAACCAAACTCTACAGAGTCGTTTTCTTCAGGCATTTCCATATGCAGTTCAAAAATGGAAGAAATCGGATAATAACCACGCCCACCTCCCATACAAAGGTTATGTTGAAAATCACTAAAAATGCGTTAACCGACTAACAAAAAACGTCAGAAACACTAAATTTTACGGAAGAAATGGCAGAAGGAAGCTGCACCCAGACTTTTTTTAAAATTGAAAATGGGCATGGCGTCGCCCACTTATGGATCAAAAACCATATCTCAGGAACTACTAGACCGATTTCAATGAAATTTGGCATATAATATTTTCTTAACACCGTGTACGAAATATGGGTGAAATCGGTTCACAACCACGCCTTCTTCCAATATAACGCAATTTTGAATTCCAT